>NW_013666163.1:470458-484924 GCF_000517525.1 Limulus polyphemus | reverse complement strand
TGTGAACTGGCTGAATCCCACCACTGCCCGCATGTAATGTTTAATTTGGTGCTTCCTTAGACTAGGTTTCTGCATTTTTTTAGTTATAAACTATGGTTTGTTAATAACTAGTACAGTTTCATTTGAACATGTTCTTAAGTAAATGGACTTCAGAGATGACATTATTAGTTTTTTTTGGTTTGTTTGCTGCGGCATTCTTCTTACTGCTACTTTAGATGTTGCTTAAACTGCATATTAAAGATAATTTCATTGACTACACTTTTTGAGTGTAATAATATTTAACTACGGGTGTTTTTTATTTTTTTGTCATCTTATTCCTCTTTAGTTATAAATCTTTTGCTTTAGTGTAGTATCCACCTGTAGTAGGTTAAATGAGTTGTATGGCTTTGTAAGGTCTAACATTTTTCCACTGAAATTTCACAGACTATTTATTTACTGAAATACATGTTTGAAAATTGAAGAAAAGACAATTTAGTGTACTTTCTTGATATTTCCATGAAAGTAAGAGATTTTCCTATTAATTTGATACCTGTAGGTTTACTCAGTAATTCTTGTTTTGTTCGGTTTATTTCTTGATTTTTTATCAACGTTTTGAGTGATTCATCCCATGCATTCAGAAATATATTATAGTTCATTGGGATTTTTTAGATTTTGTATTTAATATTATTTTCCTGTGTTTAGTTTTTGTGTTCTCAAAATATGAATAAAGTATCGATATTTTCATTTCAAGATATTTTATGAGAATCTAGTTGAATGGAATCAAAAATACAAACACCATTTGGTGAACAATAACACTGCTTCATAGTATCTTTGTTGAAAAACAGTAAGTGATGATTGAAAATGAATTTTTCATATACAGAAACTATAGAAATATATATTGAAAGGAAAAGATTTTTCAGGAAAAAACTATTTTCATTTGAATTATATGTATTTATATTATTTATATATCAGTTTACTACCTAATTTTCTAATCACTGGTTTTTAAGTACATTTTATAATTCTACATAATTTTTATGCGGATGAGAATGTAAAAGTTTTGTTATTTTGGAGTATGCATGAAACTTTTTATTGTTTTAGATTCATTTTTGTATATAGTTATTTTTTTTTATCGATTAGATCTACTTTGTTAGTTGTTTTTTTTTCATTGTTTAATCCTTTCCTACTTGGAGTAGTTATCTTAGTGCTGTATGATTTTTTCGTATATCTATATATATACATAGGGTTTGATAAGGCAACAGAAAATTCTCTAATTTTTTGGTATTAATTTGAAATAGGAAGGAATATTTTTAAAATGATACATTAACTTTGCTGAAATTAACTTTTAAAACCACAGATATCAAATGTAGTGGCTACTGAACTTTGTGAAACTCAACAATAAATTCTGTCCTTGTAAATAGACTACATCATCTTAAACCTAAAAAGCAATATATAATGGAAACAAACTATATTTTAAACCCAATAAAAGCTATTTTAAATAATTTTTTTCTTTGTATGCAAAACATAGATTATTATCAGTAAACGGTTGACTAGTGTCTCATTCTTTTCAGTGATTTGTGTACGTATTGGTACATTCCACACAAGTGATTTAATTTTGTTGGGCTTTGCTAGTTGAAAGACCTAGTCATAGTATCTAACAAGTTAAAGATTAAGTTTATCATATGTTGTTTACCCTAATGGTGAAAATGATCAAATGGGTTATCTTAAAAGAACTGTTCAAGCAGTATTTTTTCTGACTTGTTAACATGGTATCATTTAAGTGGAAAAACTAAAAAAAAGAAGAGAGAAAAAAAGTAGGTTGAATCTGATTATTTGGGGGGGGGGGATATTGTCAAGGTTAGTTTATGCTCATGACTAAATTATATTAAAGATGCATATTCATAGTGTTATAGAGGTGTACCTAAATTTAAAAAAGTAAATAAGTAATAGCAGACCATTTTGTGGTGTTGAGAATGCCAAGTGGGAAAGGATTTGTTTTTCTTCATTAAGAGAGAATTATTAATTAATTTTTTCCACTTAAATCTTTTTTTTTTCATGTGTATGCAAGATAATAATTAAGAAAATATGATAAACAGAGTTAAGAAATGTTACATTTCAATTAATTAAATTAAGTCTACTGTGTCTATTTGCATAGGTTTCATCCCTTTTGCTCCCAGGGTTAGGATATTTTTTATATTTTTTTTTTGACGTGACAGAATTGTTTTCTGCTTTCTTTTTTTTTTTTCCCCTTTAGCTGAGCCAAACCTGTAGAGACCTGCCTATGTTCGGCCTGAGCACTGTGAGTTGATGTACCACTTGAATAGTTGAACTCCTACCATTATTTTCATATATTCCACATTCCTTGCTCTTTTATCTCCTGTTTATCCCTGGCTACATGTATTCCACTTAATGATACTTGTAAATTGAAGTAAGAGAAATATGCTATTACAGTAGTTGTGATAGAAGTGAGGAAAACTTACTATTACAGTACATATAGTAAAAGTGAAGAAATCTTGGTATTAAAGTACCAGTAATAGAAGTGAAGAAAGCTTGCTATTATAGTACATGCAATACAATGTGAGGATAGTATTGTACTCTTTATGTGGGGTCCCTTAAAGTGTTTTGTTTCAAGAATAAATAAAACCAAAATTAAGAATAACAAATATTTTTATTTCTTGCTTTTTGAAGTTCATTTGTCATTCCGTATGATAGCCTACAGAGTTCATAATTCTTCTCATGATTCATGACATATGCATACTTTACTGATGTCACGACGGTACAAACTGCAATGTTAAGTGTCTTGTATGTGATGTCATTTTAGGGTCAACTGACTGACAGACAGCACACTACTGTATAGTGGTGCAACTTGTTAAAACAGGTGACCCCTCCAAGTGGCCTTCGGCCCATTTCTGGGAAGTTGAAGTGAGGAAAACTTGCTATTATAGTACACGTAGTAAAATTGAGAAAATCTTGGTACTACAGTACCTGTAGTGGGAGTGTAAAAATGGCTATTACAGTACCCTGAGCCAAAGTTTCTTATGGATATGGCTTTAAGGGCGTAAGATGTATGAAACTGGTGATGGTACTGAGAGATGATATATAATGAAGTTGTACAAGTTTTGAATAATGAACAAGAGTATTTCATCAGGATTGGATGTAGAAGAAAGATCTTAGTCCCATAATTGACTAGGCTAGTGAATAAATGGAAAAATGGTTTACCCAGACAAAAAAAAAATACACCTTTGGTGCTAAATTTTCTTAATTCTTTTCAAAAAAGTTCTCTTTATTTCACTTTATTGTTATTTTTTTGGTTCTGTTTAGTTTGTGTATGTAAAAATAAACTTTGTTAAAATATTTAAGAAGTAATGTTGCATTATGTATAGTTTAAAATGATATAATTGATTGTATGTGCAAAATAAAAAATATTTAAAAATTATTTTCAAATACTTGTTTAATACATGCATTGAGCTTGAGAAATAAATCACTTACAAACACAATTTCAATGAAACTAAACTATGTAGACTTAGTTAATCTTGATAAGAAATTAAGTTTTGTTAAGTTTAAAGAAGAATACTTTAAAGCTGTTAAATAACTAATATATTTTAAGCTGTTTCATCATTAAACTGAAATATTTGTTTAGTTTTTACAATGCTAAAGTATCGTTGGTATGCTAAGATAATGGAAAGAATATAAACTACTCTTATGTCAAATTGTTTAATTTTTTTTTTTGTTGAGATCCATGGTAACTCAGCTGCAATTAATTGTTTTTTGTGTGAAATTCCTAAATTAAAGCCATGTTAAATCAAGCAACAAACTTTTGATTGTTTTAATCTATCAAAGAGCTACCTGTAATACTCAGTCATAGTACAATGATGTATAATAAAGTTTTTTATATTTTAATTTTAAAGGCCTGCAATATATATATTATTAAATACCTGCAAATATCAAAGTTAAAATATCGCATTCCATGTTTTCCACAGTCTAGCAACCCTTAACTGTATTTTGTTAGTTTTCACCATTATGATCATACATTGCTAGTTCATTTGGTGATAAAACTATTAATTACAATAAACTTTATTTTTGTCTGAAACATGTGAAGGTGGCACTGTGTTCCCATGGAATGATAATGTTGTATTAGAAATTATTATAAAACACTACTTAGGTCTTTGCTTTAAGTATCTTTGGGTCTGTCTTTTGTTGTTAAAATCATTTTGTTTCTCTGTTGTATATGTTTGCAACTAAAATCTTGCATCTACACAAGTTTGTAGAATGGATTCCTGCTTTCACTAGTGAGTGAATTTTAAATAGTAATTTTTTTTATTATTGGTATCGTAGTTTATGTAATCCCTAATGATTAAAAATATTCAGAGAAAGGTAATTACAAATTGATCTTTGAAAAGAAAATACTTTTGTGAATGCTTTTACATGGAGGATTATTTTACAAATTTGAACAAATCTATAAAAGTACGTGCAGTAAGTCCTCAGTATTCATCTCCCCGTTATTTTGTCGTTGCTCTTTTTTATTGTTGACAAATATTAAATTAATAAATATAGTATAATAAATTTCATATTTAAAAATATGTAAAAATCTACAGTGTACTTTTAAAAAACTTGCACAAATGTTACTAAACAAATGCTATTGATAGGTAGGCTCGGTTGTAAACTAACACTAACGGGGCAATAATCTCGGCACGTGACAGCATGTGTGGTAAGAGAGTCAAGGACTTTGTAAAATGAGTTCCAAACCCCAAGTAAGTGGTAGTTCTTCCTACCACCTAACAAAAGAAGAGACAGAAAAAAGTGTTTGCTTAGATGTTAAATGTGTTGATGTGGTTTGAGAAGGGGGAACGAGCTGTTGATATTACTAGGATCCTAGGCTTGCCATCAACAACAGTGTGTTCCATTTGAGCAGATATTGACAAAATATAGAAAAATGCGGAAAGTGTTACATCATGAGATATTACTTTTATTACCAGACAACGTAGTGATATTATGGAAAAGATTATTAACTGTGGATTGACAACATGAAGCAACTTGAGTCGTAGATAACCTTGGGAATAATTTAGGAAAAAGCTCTGAGTCTGTATGAAGATTTAACGCAACAGGAGGGTGAAGGCTTACAAGTGGAATATTTCTCAGCCAGCTGTGGCTGGTTTGATAGATTTGAGAAGCACCACCACTGTCATCATCTTACAGTGTCAAGGAAAAGAGCAAGTACTGACAAGGAAGCAGCTGAACAGTATCAAGCTATTTTGGAGAGAAAAATAGAGGAAGGTGGGTACAAATCTGAACAGGTTTTTAATGTGGATGAGACAGGGCTCTACTAGAAATGGATGCCCAAGAAAACTTACATCTCCAAAGAAGAAAAATGAGCACCTGGCTTGAAAGCTTCTAAAGATCGCATAACCCTCCTGCTTGGAGGTAATGCAGCACGTGATTTTAAGCTAAAACCCTTGCTTATCCAGGTCTTTGAAGGAGTATTCAAAACCCCATCTCCCAATTATATCGTGCTTCAATAATAAAACTTGAGTAACTAGAGGAGTCAGACATAGTGGAGATGCTTGAGTCTCATGAAGAGCTATTGTCTAATGATGATTTAATTTTGTTGGAAGCACACCGAGTGAAGGAAGAAGCGAAGAAGAAATGTTGTAGATGATGCACCTCCCCCACATAACCTAAACACAAAGTTACTGTCTGAAGCATTTCAACACATTGAAAAAGCCATAGCCATATTCACTGAAAATGATCCAGCAAGAGAGCAATGTTATTTAGTGAACAAGCTTTTAATGGGAAACATAGAATGTTATAAAGAACTTTATCAACAGAAAAAAAGGATTCAGTGCAACAGACTCTTGACATGTTTTTCCAAAAAAAGGAAGAAGAGGAGAATCATGATGACCTAGTTCCACCTGTAGATGAACAGGCAGACACATCTGCCTGTTCATATAAGTGACTTCACCCACTCCCAGCAGGTCTTATTATTCAACCTCATCAAACATCTTATGTAAATGTTATGTATGTATTCTATTTTTTTTTATTATTAAGCCATTAAATAAAGATTTATGGATTTTCAGAGAAGTACTATACTATTTATGTGAAGAAATCTTGAACAAAACTCCCCAGGAACATAACCCCTACTATAACATTATTTAAATAGTAATATTGGCTTCACCATTAGTCGCTTCACTATAATCACAATGGAAAGTGAAGACCTCTTGTATAATATTTCACTGCAATCCACAAAATATTTAACTGCACACAATATAGTTTTATAAGTTTTGTTTTTTAAAACTGAGATTCTTCAGTTAACTGATAGTAATTGTTTTTAATTATTTAGATTTTGAAAAAAGTTTGTGTGTATCTTCTGTAAATTTCTTTTTTAATATTTTGAAACAAATTTTTGTAAAAATTTAGTTTTTATAAAATGAAAATAGTTATGCACTGTTCTGAAGATGTTGAGGGCAGTGAAATTGGTTACTTAGTACAACATTAAAGTACTACAACTTTACAACTTTTCTATGTATAAGCAGACATAAGTGTCGTTATTACGAGCATTGTACTTTTGTCCTACTTTTAGGCACCTAGCAGTCTGCTAGATTCCCTTGAACAGCATCTGGCAACATTAGAAGGAAAGAAAGCTACTCCTAGCACAACAACAGCAGGAATAGGGTATTGTATTTGGGAATGATTTTAACTGAGCTAATTAATCAAAAATTTCTAGCTTTTGAGCAGAATCTTTACCTGTAAGTGCTAAAACGTACTTTTACCATTTAATGAGCAAGATGTGGAAAATTTTATAGACTAATCTATGTATTTTAAGATAATTTTATATGATTTACTCTAAAAAATTATTTTTTTTATCAACAGTTCATGAAGTGATGTTATTCACCAAACAAGTTGGTAATTTTAGGGTTGGGCATTATAATAAAATGTCTTTACAATTATTGTCAGGAGGATTTTACTGTATATTAAAAGTTTGGCCAGTTAACGAAGAGATACTTCACAAATGTTTCAGTGGTGGATGATTTTGCTGTATAACTGAAAATTTTCAGAATGATTTACTCCATTTGTAGCCCATGCTGTTTTAGATATTTTGTTCAAAAACTTAATTTTTATCAAATCAAAACTTGTAAAAATGTGTCATAGGGATTATAATTTCTTTCAATATATACTGTTGGTTTGTTGCCAAATTTCTCTTTAGAAATAGTGTCTTAGTATCTTAATTTGGTTTGGTGTTCCAAAGCTATGCACCACATCTGTATTTTTCAGTATATTCACTTGCCTTCTTGCTTTATGTTTTAGCATCACAATTTTTTTTTTCTGTGTATTCATTTGGTTTTGTATCCACAGTCTGACATCACATCATAACTTAAGTTACAAAGTCTTTCGTTCCTACCCTTTATAATGTAATTAATCCTTTTGCATCGGATAGCTTAAAGTGCACATGTCACAACCTTTCACAGAGTTGCATTCAATATTTAATTAAACTACTTTATTATCAAAATGTACGAATAAACTTAACATCAAATTTTAATGTTATTTAAGTTTTAAGTTTTTAATTTTATAAGGAAATATTAAAAACCCTCAATCTACTCTAGTATGAGAACTGTAATATTTATTATATGTCTTTTCTATTCTTTAATTTATTTACCACCCTTCTGAGAAGCTTGGAATTCAATGTAAATATACTCATTATAGTATAGTTATTGCTCAACCAAAACATATATTTATAGTCTTCAGTTTTATTTGGTATCAAAGCCATAAACTAGCAAATGAGATCCCTCCCACCTATTCACATCTTCTTTCTCAAATTACAAATAGTTCTTTGACATTTAATATTAAATTATTTATAACTGATAGAAAGCCAAAGTTTCAATATATCAAATGACATACTTTATTACCTTGTTTTCTGCACAGATGATTGTTAGTTTTGTTACAAGTTCATGCTTGATTCCCATGGGAATGACATTGACAAACTTAGCTGAATTTCTAACAAGTCTTGTTGCACAATTAGAAAGCCAGAATAATTGTGATAGTTATGGGACACGTTCTGCTTTTTGCTTGTTATTATTTTGTGTTCTTTGGAGTATTTTGTAATTAAGTGAAAAATTATTTATTGCAATAGTACCATTAGTATGAAAAAATAAAAAGTAGGTTTAAATGTCATCAACGGTTGACAGCAAAAAGAAGGCCCAAGTAAGTGCTTTATTTCTTGTTTTTCATGTATATCATTTATTTATTGTTATAAAAGTTACTAGAATGTAAAAATTAGAAACTTTTTAGGTTAGATTAGGTAAAATAAAGATTAATAATAAAATATTTTCATGAGGAATGCTCGCAAGTAACCTGTATATTATGCAATTCAATAGGGTAACCTGAGCTGCATGTTCACCAAGTAATTTCAAATTTTATGGTGGGAATATTAGTTTAGACACTGTTCAAAGAGTAATAAATCAATAACATTTAAATATAAATAGATGTATATTATTATGATATTTAAGCTTCAAGTTTCGTGTTCCAATTTCAAGTCATTCTAGAAAGAAAAAAGGCTAATTTTGATTTTTTTAGGGGGGTTACGAGATTAGTCAAATTGATCAACCTCATATAACAGATAAAATGTAAATTTTTTTTAAAAATAAAACATTTGATTTTTGTTTAGGAGATTATGCAAATGAAATTTGAAAATTTTTCAGATGAAGAGAAGCATTCTTAACCTTAATATGAAATTAACTTTGCACTCAGAGCAGTCATTCTTCTGACACTATATAATTAAGGAGAAAGTTGTAGTAAATGCTTAATTAAAAATTCTGTTCATGAAAGACTTAAAGTTTATTGAAAGCTTGCCAAATCTTGTGAAGTTACAATAAGTACTTTCAGAGTTATAGTATGTACCCCACTGTAGTTGCATGGTGGTTACAAGGTTCTGTAAAATACAGGTATCCATCCTGATAGAGTTAAAAAGAATAATACACCTGACCACCACCACCCAAAGACAAGTGTTGCATTAAAAATATAATTTTCCAACCCCTATCCTTAAAAATATATTAAAATAGCAGTTAGAGCTAAACTTTCTTACTTATTTAATTCAATTTGCAGTTAATCAGCCAATCACTTCCTTTTTCATTTTTTGAATATAAATTGGGCTATCTGAGAGAAAGCCAGTTACTTAAAGTTAGTTATATCCAGGGCTTTTTTTGCTTGTATTAGCACTCAGTAATCGTAATGTATTAAATGTGTGCTATTGTGATACTTTAAAAAAAAAAGATGGCTTTGAGCAATTGGTTCTTTCTACAATTCTGGCACAAAAAAAAAACGACTGAAAATTAATTTTACAATGAAGAATATTTAATGAAAAATGCAAGAAATAAAAACTTTGTTGTTGGTTATAAAAAAAATTCTATAGAATTATTAATTATATAAGCCACAAAATCATTAAATTTTAATCTTTCTCTCAATAATGAAATAGTAATTGAAAAAAGGGATTATTAATATTATTGCAAATAAATGCTTTTTTTATTGTGAAACTGTCACTTTTACAGAGTTACATTCAAAGTTTAAACTACTTTATTATTGATGTATATCAATAAACTTGGCAGCAAAATGTAGGTAATAAATCAAATTCTAGTGTTTTATAAATTTTAAGTTCTTATTTTACAAGGAAACATTTAACAAAATTCTCCATCTTCTTTTGAGAATTGTGACATTCTTTTTAGTTTCTTCTCTTCTCTAATTTATTTACTACCCCATTGAGAAGTACAGAATTTAATGTCAGTTACTTATAACATAGATATTACTTAGGCAAAGCATAATTCTTATAGCCTTCAGTCTTATTTGGTTATGTAATCATAAACTAGACAATTGGACTCACTTGTCATGGCCACTTGTTACATCTTTTCTTTCACAATTTGCCAATAGATATACAAAGTTTTAATCTATTGGATGATGTACAGGGCATTTTCTATTTTGTTGTTTTGTTTCAAATTCATTCTCAAGGAAATTCATTGATGAACTTAATTTTTAAAGGCTCTTATCACTTAGTTAGACAAACAGAAAAATTATGATAGTTATAGGACATTGTTTTTTCTTTTTTGTGTTATTATTTTGTTTCTTAGGTGCTTTATTTAATTAAATAAAAAAATTAGTAGTACTATTAGTAGAAAAAAGTAAGCTTAAGTTTCATTCACAGTTGACCAAAAAAAAGGCCCAGAAATGTGTACTACATTTCTTGTTTTTCATGTTTATTCTTTATTTATTATTATAAAATTAACAAAAGATGTAAAAATTAGAAATTTACTAGGTTAGATTATGTAAGGTAATGAATAAATAAATAAAATTTCTTCACAAGGTATTCTTGAGTAGCTCATACAATTTAGTACAGTGATGTGAGCTGCATGTTTAATGAGTGACTTACAACTTGTGTGGTGGGATTATTAGTTAGACACCATTCAAAGGTCAATAAAATTAAGTATAAATAGATGTACAGTGTTGTGAGCTTTAAGTAATTTAGGACAAACGATTGTGGTTTCCTGTTACAATTTGCAGTTATTTTAGAAAGTAAAAAAGGGTAATTTAGATTTATTTTTTTGATTTTATATGTTGGTTATGAGGTCGGTCAAATTGACTAACCCTGTATAGAGTTATAATAGAGAAAATAACAAATAAAATTGTTTCTGAGAAAAAAACGTATGATATTTAGTTAAAAGGTTTTATAGTTTACACACATGAAATTGAAAGTTTTGGATAAAGAAAAGTATTTTTAATCTTAATATGAAAATCACTTTGTACTCCGAGCAGTCATCACTGACTCTATGTATTTATAGACAAATGTTTAGTGAAAATATTTAATTAAAGATTTATTGTCTACAAAAGACTTGTAATATTTACTGAAAGATTGCCAAATTTTGTGAAGCTACATTAAGTACATCCAGAGTTATTGTACATGTACCTTCATGGTGACATGGTGGTTACAAGGTTATGTAAAATACGCAAACCCTTTGCAGAAGTGTTCAAAGAATTATGAGGGATAATGCTGTTAGGAGATAAAAAACCAAAAATCTAAAAGTTAAACTTGTATTGTTTTTCCCAAGTTATACTGCAGAGTGCAAATTTAATGTAGTTTCTCACCTGCATTATTCCTAGTTACCTGTATTATTCTAAGTGACTTTCATTAGTTCTTGTAACCTGCATAAATATAACTTTTATTTATAATATCTAATCAAGTTTTAGCTGTGCATATTTTGTGATCACAGCAAAGTTATAAGTTGCCTGAAAAGTCTACTCAGAACAAGTCTAAAGTAAACCAAACACATCTCTGTGTTGTATGAAAACAAAAGCTGGTGTTCTAAAACATCAGTTTTGTAATATTCTTCAAGTTAGATCTTCAGATTTACAATGCTAAAATCATTCACAAAGAATAAATAATGTCTCTTAAGTGTTCTGTATCATTTATTTGTAAGTATCAGAAACCTGTGAAAAAGCTAGATTTGGTATAAGCCACCCTTGAGGGTGAAGAGAATCAGGCTGACTAACATTCATCTGGCTTTATAACCCTGGTTGCTGGTCAGATGTTTTTGAAAAATTAGTTATTCATTGTTAAGGGGCTGATTTATTTCATATCATATAGCAGGGACCTTCTGATTATAACAGATGATATGTGCAATATGTATGTGTCAAGAAGAATTGGATTCCTGTCTGAAGTTTAGCCTGTTCTTGTATCTTGTATGAATTGTCCATTTACCTGTTTATATTTTTCTTTATCTTCAATACTTTAAATTTGATTTTAATCCTAGAAAATGACATTTTATTTTATTGAAAAACACGATTAAGTTCAAAAGTACGACAATTACAGTGCTCACTTTTTTTCCTTTTACTACACACACACACACACACACACACACACTCACTCATTCACTCACCAACCAAACTCTCTCGCTCTTATGCCTTTGCTAGGATATGTTTTCAAGACATCAAGACTGACTATCCATAGGTTTGTATGACTGCCTACATATTAGCTATGGCACCCAGCTGAGTGCATCTTGATCTGAGAGAAAAACTGCACAATTAAATGAAAAACATTATAAAACTTCGAAGTTGATCACTAAAAATTTTATATATTGAATTTTATAACAATGATTTAAAAATTTGTAATTTTGATTTTAGGTTGGTTAATTTGAGTATGCTCTGGAAGACAAAATTAAGGTTTATGAATTTCTTGAATTTTGTTTCTGAGCACGATATAGTCTCCAAGAAAAGAGTGAAATAGTTTGAACAAAATGACATCAATTTGGAACTTCAATAAAAATGCAATTTTATTGATTTCAACCCAATTACTGTTTCTTCACTTCAGCTGTCATAGTGTGATGTGGTTGTTTATAGCTCAGCTCTGAGAAATCATAGGATAGTAACATAAACACATAATGAAATCTGTTTTTCTATTCTTTTCAAGTATATATGCTAGTATGGTTTCCAGTATAACCTTGCATAGAGATCGGAGTAATAATATCTAAGCTTGATTATATGTACTTTAAATTTTTATGCTAACAAGATTGCTGTTTGTTAAGCTGTGTTTACATTTAGGCCTTATCAGCCTAAGTAACTGCTTGAATGGGCAAAGAAAAGTGCCAAAACAAAATATATATAAAAAAAAAAGATATAAACAAATGTAAAACGAGTTTAAAACTCATTACATATATTAAATGAAACCTTCTAAGTAGTAAATTTGGTGTGGTATAAAAGTTATTTTTATTGTATGTCAGTGATCATAAACAACGAAAACTGTATGCAATGTTTTTTTTGGAATGAAAACAAATAAAATTTACAGTTTTATAGAATAAAATCTAATGGAAAGTTTTATAAGAAGGCAAAATGACATAAGATTGGTATCTATAACAAAGGTAAGCATATTTAATATAAGTATAAAAAATAAGATTTTTTATTTTATAGAAGATGAATAATCTTTAAAAATTGCATCTCAAATTTAAAACAATTTCATCCACTATTTTTTTTTAAATGAATTAAAGTAAACTGTACAATAGGTGTGTCAAATCGGTAACCTAGGTGTTTGATAGTTAATTATAGAATTTAATTTGACAGTATAGTCTCATTGTTTGTGAGGTGCACTTTTTTTATTTTACAATTACGTGAATTTGTTTCCTACTGATGCAGGTACAGTCTCGATTTTAGTAGTGTTTTCTGTCTAGTAATAGCAATATATGATGTTTTTTTTTCCCCATTTTGTTTTATCACTGTATGCCTTTACTTGAGTTTGAACTGTATTTGAAGATCATCATACCATGAATAGTAAAACTTTTGATTTCTTTTATTTTTAGATTTATTTCATTTTCCACAGCTTGAATTCTGCATGATAAAATATTCTTGGTTTTATTTCATGATATTTTTATTTTTTGCTTCCACCATTACCCTACTTTTTTTTCTTACTGTCCTTTTCCATTTTACCCCTTTCTTTCCCAAATTTTCTTTCCCATTTTAGGTTAACCACAAACCTCCAAAAAGCAATCATCACTTTTTCATCCACTAGCAGTTCATTTGGAACAGCTGGAGGTCAAGAAGTCAATGAGTTAAAATCAGATGACCAGCTTCTTAAGGTTGTTGAAGAAGAAGCAGATAATATGAGTCAGCAAAAGGTATTTTGAACAAAAGTCTTCAGTCTCTCTCAAATACTTTATTAGGGAAATTGTTACAACCAATCATCATCCAGGACAGTGATGCAGTTTTATATACATCTTACACAACATAACTGGTTTTAATTTTAAAGTGAACGTTTACAAAATCGAAAGTTATGATGTTTGCTTTCTAAAAAGATTACACAGAGACTAAAATAAGATTTTATTTGATCTTGAGAATGTCTATCATTCTGCTGTACAATAAACCCACCTGTATGAGAAGGGTTAAAAGTTGTTACTGTTATGACAATGTTGTAACTGCGATACTGACTGACTTGGGGACAAACAGAGAAATAAAGGATTTGACTTAGATGAAGTAGACTGACATAGGGTCAAATAGAGAAATAAAGGATTTGACTTAGATGAAGTAGACTGACATAGGGTCAAATAGAGAAATAAAGGATTTGACTTAGATGAAGTAGACTGATATAGGGTCAAATAGAGAAATAAAGCATTTGACTTAGATGAAGTAGACTGACATAGGGTCAAATAGAGAAATAAAGCATTTGACTTAGATGAAGTAGACTGACATAGGGTCAAATAGAGAAATAAAGCATTTGACTTACATGAAGTAGACTGACTAAGGGTCAAATAGAGAAATAAAGCATTTGACTTGGATGAAGTAGACTGACATAGGGTCAAATAGAGAAATAAAGCATTTGACTTACATGAAGTAGACTGACTAAGGGTCAAATAGAGAAATAAAGCATTTGACTTACATGAAGTAGACTGACTAGGGTCAAATAGAGAAATAAAGCATTTGACTTACATGAAGTAGACTGACATAGGGTCAAATAGAGAAATAAAG
>NW_013666163.1:462342-469458 GCF_000517525.1 Limulus polyphemus | reverse complement strand
GGATGAAGTAGACTGACATAGGGTCAAATAGAGAAATAAAGCATTTGACTTACATGTAAGTAGACTGATATAGGGACAAAGAGAGAAATAAAGCATTTGACTTGCATTTAAGTGGACTGATATAGGGATAGAGAAAAATATAAGGTTTGACGTGCATGAATTACTTTGTTTGAAAGTAAGTTATGTTTGGGAAAGGTTATGAATAATTACTTATACAATTTCTAATATAATATAGATATGTGAACATTATGTACAAAATTTGATACAATTAAGCCTTGTTATTATTTAGTAGCAGCAACTGCTTCCAAAAAGATAATTGTTTAACTTTGATTCATTATTATTATTGAATTTACCAATAAATGAAGCATTGTTAGAATTCATTTTAAATATAGTATGTAAAAACTAAAGATGTGTTTCACATGGAAAATATCACTAGGAAAAAGAGAGACCAGCCATGACTTAGTGGTTATATATTTTTTTGGCTGTGGATAAAAAGTTCCAAGGTTTGAGCCACGATATGCTGTTGGATTTGTTCTACACATTCAGCTGTGGGGATGTTGTAACCATACAGCCAATTTTACTATTTGGTTATGAGTAATATTTAGGTGATGAGTGCTGCTAACTAGTTGTCATTCCTCTGGTCAGCAGATGTGTTGGACCTTTAGAGGTCATTGGCCTGTCTGTTTAGCCCATTAATTTCTTAAGTGAACTTATGGTTATACAAAAAGAGCTATTCAAAATTTTTGTGCAGCAAGACAACTTTACTCCAATCAGATATTCTGCTATTGAATGTAATGTTTAGCATGTTACTTAATTGTTTTATGTTTATATATTTAAAACAAATTACTAAATTCATTTTTTGATGTTTGTATTAGAAATGATAAAGTACATAATTGTTTTGCATGGAGTTAGACTTTTTCATGAGCAACATTTTCACATCAGATGTTTTAAAAATACTGCTGGAGACCTTGATCCCAGAGAATGGAACTGCTTGTTGTTAGATGTAACTTCATTTCCTGTAATTTTAAAAACTTATCACAGTTGGTGTAGTTACTTTATAGATAAAAGAACATAATCATTTATAATCAGATGTACTTCTGCAAGGTCCCAGAAAGTGTACTTTTTCAAAAGTAAATAAAACAAAATTTAACAAAATATTTCTTACTTTTGAAATTCATATGTTATGCTGTGTTGTAGCTTAAAGAGTACATAATTCTTCTTGTGATTTATGGCATGCACATGTTTTAGTAATATCAAGACGGTACAAATTGTAAAGCTAAGCTTCCCTTGTGTGATGTAATTTTAGTTTCTACTGACTGACAGGCAACACACCACTGTATAGTGGTGGAACTGGTTAAAACAAATGACCCATCCAGGTGGCCTTTGGTCCGCTTTCAGGGAAATGATGAATTGTGTGGTTGATTTAGTATTGTATATTTTCAGTCTAAATATGTTTTATAGATTTCATAATAAAATTAATTATGTTCTGATGCAGCTATTGGGTAATAAGCCCTTCATGACCTATTGTATTTTTTATTTATATAATGTACAATTATTTATGAGAAATATAACCCTATTTTCTGTCTTCTTAAGGTGTGCCTTTTTAGGTTGAAAATGGAAAATACCACAGGAAAAATAACTATATAACCAAAACCACATCTTCATGCATGTTATTTTATGACAAAATGTTTTAATTACATGAAATTTTATACTAGCATAATATCCGTGTTTTCTAGGGTATTATTCATTTAAATTTGTTATGCTTCTTTTTGAAGAATTAGTTTGTTTATCTCTTATTAACTTTTGCATGGAATGACCTTTTTTGTCTTTTAATTTATTAGTTTCATATTTCAATCATGCACAAAGAAAAATTTGATGCTGACAGAACTTTAAATTTTTTGCACTATATATATATATATCAAGAAATAGGTTGCTATTTGATGAAGCAAATGTTAAAAGAATGATTGGTATTTGTCTTACACAGATAGCAGAATTTCACTGAAAACGTTTCAATCAAGAAAGCTGAAATGATAATGTTTTAGAAGCTTTCCATCTCAATTCATAGTAAGACCTGGCTGCACTTTGTATACAAGAAATTTGGTATGAGTGATTGATGGTATTGAAATCTTATTGGTTGATTAGGTGGATCTGGTTCTTCAGTGGATGATGAGATGGTTGTGGTTTTGTTTCAGTGACACTTGTGTGTTCCTGTGTGTGAATTAAACATGAAATATGAAACATCTGATACAACATTAAAAATAACAAAAGTAAAAGAGCAAAAATCTACTGTTAGGGGGCAGGAAGAGGGTCAAAGGTCCAACAAAGTCGGACCTAAAAATCCATTGCAGCAGGTGATGTTTCTGTGTGTTTATCAGTGGTAACTATAGGCTGCCAATTTTCAAATGTTTGTTGCTGTTGTGTGAAGGCTTTAGTACTTTTATGTAGAAAGCTTCCTTGATATTCCTGGTTTTTCCAAAACTTGTCTGTCTTAACAAGTTTGTAGTTGTCATAGTTGTTCTGTTTCAAGAAATTGTTCTGATTTGGCAGTTTTGAATTTTTATAGTTTTTTTTTACTTCCTTTACGTTCTTTTGTTCTGGCACCAAATTGTTGTCCTATCTCTCCAGTGTATCTCTTTGCATGAAAAAAAGTTTACGGATGACATTTTTTTTGTGCTTGTTGTCTGTTGGATTTTTTTTTATTAGCATTGTGTGATACTAGATTTCATAGAGGGTGGGTAGTATGACTGGGAGCTTAGGGTATTGTCTGTATGAGTTGGTTTTTTGAATACTGTAGTTATGACTTTGTCATCATCTTTGATTAGAAGAAGGTGGACTGTACACAGATTGTAGTTGGTTCTATAATAACTTCAATCCTTTTTCAATTCTGGTCGATAGGAAATCATTATTTAACGGCCGTTTTTTGGTAACTGAGAGTTAAATAGTAGATTTTGTGTTTTACAAAATCCTTGGAGTAGTGAATGTAAGTTTTCTGTGTTGCCTTTTAGTGGAGACAGTATTGATATCAGAAAACTAGATAGATGATGGCAAGGTGAGTTCATGGGTCTGAGATGGATCTTGGGTTTGTGGATCTTGGGCAACCTGTAAAGTTGAGGGAGATACCACTGCTACCAGGGGTTGTGTTTGTATTTGTAAAAGTGCATTGTTTAAACACATTCTTTTAAAAAGCCTACATTTTCAACTGTAATACTTTATATATATATATATATATATATACACACACACATACACACTTATTGTATCAAGTAGTTAATTGCTGATGTAACGTTATTTCAGGTTAATTAACACCCAACGTCATGCATAGTAGTATATGGGATATTGCAAGGCCAAACATTAAACTTATGCATTGTTGAATGTGTAGAAACAATGAAATATTCACTTATCACTTACCTGTTGAAACAGTACTGTGTAACTTTTTGAGACATTTATTCTAGACAATTTAGCATTGTTTTCATGTTTATGAGTGTATTTCAAACAGTGTTGGAGCCTTTAGTGTTGTATCTATAATTCTGCAGTTGCTTTAACCCTTTGTAACCAACCAAGAGATACAATTAATTATTTTTGGTACAAATGTGTACCTAGAAATTCTTCAAGTTTCCAAAATTTAAAGTAAAACAACATCAAAATTACAATAACATCAGTTTATTTTGTGGAATTTTGATAACTGTAACTTACAAAGTTTGAAAACCATTAGGTATGATACACGTTAACTTTTTAAATATTAACTGCTTAACCAAATTTTCAGTTTTTTTTACATGAAAGAAAAGATATGTCCACGATAATAACATTTTGGATTAATAAGTATTGATCATATAGTCGTAAAGTAACATGCAAAAGTCAAAGTTAAAATAATGTTAATATATTCTGCAATATGAAAGTTTTAATTATTATAGCTTTACCTTACAAAGTTTAAAACCTAATTAGGAAAAGTAAGAAGTAACAACAGAGTGTTGCCAAATAACATTAATAATTTTATTTTGGTGAGAACACTTTAAATTCTTAGTTTTCAACTGGGGGCATGGCCTAAATGAAAGTCTAATTTTTCTCATATTTACTAAACTCTGTAGTTGTTGGATATATGCATCCAGGACTTTTTTAACAGGATGTTTGCAGAAGTGGAAAATTTTTCACATTACATTACATAAGAACACTTTGTAATTTGAACCAGTAGGTCTTGTTACATCTTCACATTAGAAATAGTGTTGTAATTTTTTTTTTCATTTTGATTTCCTGCATATAAAATGCAAAATCCTATCTTAATGTGAACTCTGTGTTACTGGTTCTTAGAATTTCTTTGTTCTTCTAAACCAAGTTCCAGTTTTTTCTTTGTTTATTGTTTTGCTGATGAGTCTTTATTTCTTGTCTTTGGGCTTAGGATTTATCTTTTATTTGCTAGGTCTTTCTAATGACTGTTTAGTATTGCAGTTTTAATCTTTGGTATTTTAAGATTTCCGTGCTGTTTTCTTTGTTTACAGGAAAGATTGTAAAACTATGAATTATTACTTACAGGAAAGTGAAATATTTTTATATATATATATATATTTTTTTTTGTTCATTTTAAATTTCTGTGTTTTAGCACAATTCTCCATTTGTTTGGGAACAGCCAAGCTGGAATGATTTGGTTAGTATCTGTAAATTTGAGTTTGTTTTAACATACTTAACAGCATTTGTTATTTGCAGTGTATAAATGTTTCCTTTCACATTTCCTGCTTAGTAGCTAAGTATCAGACGTTTTTCTACTTGAGGTTGAATAGTACAGTATAGTACTGTAGTATTCATTTGCTTATAGTGCTTATAGAAAACATTATAAATAAAGGCTTAAATATAAATATAAACATTGCAACTGTAAAATAATCTTAATATATTATTATCATCAATATTTTAAACATCAAATGTTATATACTTATATTTGAGCCTTTCTTTGTAATATTTTCTCTTAAATATGTATATGCTGTATGTTTTATCATATATTTCATCATATTGTTGCCGTTTAAATTTGTTCATTTTAGTTTTCAAAGAATTCTGTCTGTGCATTTCTTATTAAATATCATTTGTGTATAGTAGGAGTAGCATGTGTTCATTCTTACCTTGATTTTTTAGGTATTTTCTTTCAATAATACTTGTTGATTGTGGTCTTGACTTTTTTTATGACTTTTTAATGATAGGGTTTTTTGTACAGATAGTTTTGTTTTCCTAACATTCATGTTAATTGTTGTGTTGATTATGTTTTTATAACAATTGTTCTTTAGTGACTTAATGTAATTTTTCTGTAGCAACAATATATCATAATGTAGTTGTTCATTGCTTTATTTGTTATGATTGTTTTTGTCTTTGGAAGATTACACATTAGTTACCTTTACCCACCCCAATTTTTTTTTCTTTCTAAACCAGATAGTAATCGAGGCATATCAATTACATTTTGGTTACATTTGTTCAATCCAACTTTCCAGTTTCATGATGGCATGTGTTTTTCAGTAACACAGATAACTGGATAGTAATGTTACTTGTCTTAGTATTTTTTTCTGTTAACAAACATTGTTATTTCATATTAATGGAATACCCTTCAGTGGTGAGTCTTCTGATTTTTAAACTGTTGTTGGAGGTTGTAATCTATTGTGAATGCTACTGTTTAAATAAACTACAACATAGAAATTACACCATAATAATTATCTCTTTCAAAAGCAGTAGTGAATGCAATATTCCACCCTGTAATATAATTTTTTAAAGATATTTCAAATAATAAGTTTGTGAAAAAGCATTAAAAAATAATATTTTGAACACCGAGTTTAAAATAAGACAGTAATCCTGAAATACTTGAACCCTTGTTAGGAGTGGAAGATAAATGATACAGCTGGGACAAACACGCCATCTAGTACTCTACCCAATCTTTCGAGCAAGACCAACCCATTCCTTACATCTTTGTTTACCGAGGCAACTCCTACCACATCTAATAATGAGCAAATAGTTGACCTTTTCTCTTTGTCTTCCACGGATGGGCCTCTTACAGTACCCAGCCCTGCCAAAGCAAGTGATGATCTCTTTGGCCTTAGCGTCAACCCCTTTGCAGGCAGCCTTATGAGTGGCAGTGAAAACCAACAAAGTTCCTTGTTTGCCCCATTTGGAACTAATGGTAAAAACGTGGTAGTTATACTGAGTCACAAAACACATGATTTTTGTTTAGTTTATAGGCTAGTTAGAATGTAAGTATAATTGAGAAACTGAAACCTAAATTTAAAAAAAATTATAGCAAAGAACCATTTTATATCTGGAAATACTATTACCATTTATAATTTGAAATAATGCTGTAGAGTGAAGCATACATGCCTAGATATATATAAAAAAACAATACCTGCAAATATGTTATAAATAATCTTTATTTTGGTAGTTTATATTTATGGCAAAATGTGATAACAAAGAGAAATGAATTTAATAACTGCAGGAGTTTCATCAACAACCACAGCTCCTTCCACCTCGACTGATCTCTTTGCAACAGATGATTCGTTTGCTGTGGCATTTGGAAATGAAACGGCATCATCTGTTGGTATGTTGGAAAATTAAAAATATTTTTCTTTTTAGTTTTCTAACCCCAAAACATTTTTCTTGCTGATACAAGTGTAACCTATCCAGGGTATGGTGTACTGTGTGCTCACTTAAATATACCATTTGAACAACTATATTGTAGCTTCTTTCCTACTAATTGCCACTAAGGAACCTGAAATTACAGCAAATACACATGCAATAAGGTCAGGTATTCTCGGACAGAACTGCATAACAATATTGTTATGTTATCCAATATATATAAGTAATTACTGAAATTATGTTTTATTATTCCCATTTTAAAGAGTTTTTCTTACTGTAAAGGCTGTAAAGTATATTTCCTTAAATTATATATATACACCTGGAAAAAAGTTAAGCACCCCCAAATATTTTTCAGGATTGCTTATTGAAAATAAGGTGTAATTTTCATGATGTTGAGCAATGTTCATAATTTCAAACATAATCAAAAGGATGTGAGCGTTCAGGTGTGACATTTAAATCAGGCGCGTTTTTTTCCCCACGTGCAACTTGCTCCCTTTTTCTCATCCAATATGCACTATT
>NW_013666163.1:457588-462309 GCF_000517525.1 Limulus polyphemus | reverse complement strand
CACACACACGTTTTGTTTTATTTATATAGGTTATTATAGTTTGTGGTAGTTTATGATTAGTTTGTAGTACTTTGTGGTACCTTAAAGTAATTAGTTGGGCTTTGTCAGCATACTTTCAGATGTATTTGCATTGATTTGTTTAAAAATGTATTAGTTGATCTTGCACACAAAGGTAATCTTAGATCATTATAATTTAGTCATAGTTGTCTCTTTTTACACACTGTAGGCTTGAACTGGATTTTAAAGGATATTTTTGTCTTCTAAAAAATTTCTGTTTATAACAATTTAGTCAATACGTCAGTTATAGAATTAGTTTTAATAGAGTATGGTTGTATATTATAATTAATTTGTATTGTAGAAGTAGGGATTAATGTGTTACATATATTTTCTTACTTGCAGAAATATGTAAGAAATGAATTCTTCTTAGGTTTCAGGGTATATTTGTGGTTATTGGTTGGTGGTTCTATATCCAAGATGTAGGATTACAGTAAAAGAAGCTGGCTCAATTTTTTTTTCTTTTTTTTTAGTAACTAATTAATATAATCTAGAAACAAATTTTCTTATTGTTGGTTCATGATTGAACTTTATACCCTTATAACTTCCCTTTTAGTATTTGTTGATTTTTATGTTAGTGTCATGTATTTATAGTTTTTTTTTTCTTCTAAGTGTAATGGAATGAGAGTAGAAACGAAATTGTGGCACTAGAAACATTAATAATTTGTTAACTTGTTTGTACCAGTAACTATAATTAACATTGAGAAAACTCAAATTTACATCTTAATACTTCTTTTACTAGATTTAAAGTTTCATGGTTGGCACTTCTAGGAGTGTAGGAATTGATGGCATTTAGGTTTCTGTGCCAAGGTTTTCATTAAATTGAAAGAGAAGCTGCTCTGTTGACACAAATTTAGATTTTCTACTTTTCCACAAATACTGTCTGTTTATTGAGTCAGAACTTGAAAATTTTTAGTCTGTTTTGAGTTTCTCAAGATGTGAAATACGAAGTCAAAGTGCAAATCATAAACATATCTTTGTTGATAGAGCACGTGAACCATTCTAATTGATTTGAATTGACATTCAGAGGTTTTTATAATTATAATAGTCAGAAATGTAGCTTGAATTTATCAAGATATGTGGAAAGGAAGTCTTAACTGCAAATCCTAACTATATTTTTCTTGGCAGAGCAACTGAATCATTGTTTAATCTGATTGTTGTTAACATTCACTGGTTTTTATGATGTAGGAATGTTAGTATTGTAACTTGAATGAGGAAGGAATTGACAAAGTTAACAATAAAATCTTGCTTGTTTTTCTTGTGCCATGGATTACAATATACATGTCACTAGAGCATCATAAACCAGATTAAACTAGTTCAATATTAAGGGCATAATGTAATGTTTAGAAATTTTCAAAGTTTTGAAGAGAATAAGTGCAGTATTAACAGTTAATGAAATTGGTAAACTCGAACTATTTTTCGTGGTAGAAGTGCTATTAAAACCCATTGTTGAATATGTTTGTAATTTATTAATTTGCCTACTGAATTAATGTTTTTTTTTTCCTTTTTTTTTTTACAAGCTTCTCCAGCAGTAACTGTTCCTGCTTCTGCAAACATTACCTCAGGTCTGTATGAAATTATTTCAATTGCAAATATCTTTAAAACTTCGTGATGAGCATATTCAAAGTTTTGATCTGTTTGGCTGAAACAAGAATGACAATGTTACAATTGTATGATATTGTTGATAAAAGTATAGTAACCTGGAAAGAATAAATGTATTGAAATAGTATGATATTGTTGATAAAAGTGTCACAGTGACCTGGAAAGAATATATATCTATAAATTGCTAACAAAGTTAATTGCATATTAAAAATAAATTACTATTATTTTTATTTATATCAAACAAATAGATAAATAGATGGGAGGAGAAATCCATCTGTCATTGAAAACAAGTAATTAATTTGTAGCCCTACTTTCTTGAAAAGTAAATGCTTAACTGAATATTTAAATTCATGACATTCAAGTTTAAAGTTTACTTGTGAAACCAAAAAAAACCATTCCATTTCCAAAGTTATTCATTATTTGAGCCTCCCAAGACTTTTCAACTGTTTAAAATGCACAAGGAATACCAAAAAAGCATCTTGGAAAGTCGAGTGAAATATAACTGAATTGGATAAACTGTAACCCATGAAAATCTTCTACATTTGCCAAATAAATTGATTTCAAAATGGGTATATACATTTACCAATCTATTATTGGTGTAGATACCAGTTGCAAATAAAGTTGACAAAAAATAGTCTCAAAATTCCTTTTTAACACCTGCCTTAGGAGCCATCCCAGCAGCTTTTAGTACTGAGTTTAAGATGGTCAACAGGGAGTCATTCCAGAAACAGTGATTTAGGGTTATTTCAATAGATCTCAATAAATGAAGCTTGGCACAACATCTAAAATGGGAAAAAAAGACTCAATATTTATGAAAATATGACATTAGAAATATATATATGCATTATACTATGGTGGTGTATACTGGTCATTATACCATCCTTCTAATATTTATCTTAATTGCAGAAATGGTATTTTTAAGTTGAGAATTGTTAGGGAAATCATCTTTTAATCCTACAAGCACAATGCACTTTTTAAACTCCTTTCTTCACACTACTGAGTTACATTCAAAATTTAATTAAACAACTGTACTATCTTATGATTCAAAGTTGTATGGTATCTAAGTTTTAATTCCTTTGTTTCAAAAGAAACCTTTAAAAAAATACTTAAACTTCAGTTTTGTGTTGTCACGTGACTCAAGCTATGTAAAATCTCAACTTTTGCATTTTCTATCTTGAATCAGATAACCTCAGTCCTGTAGATATATGTCTAGACAATAAGTATGTTTACTTGCCCTGTTGACATGTAAGTTTCAAAGTTCTTTTGCTGAATTCAGTAGAAACAAGTGATAAATTTTTCCAACCCTTGACATGTGCCACACCCATCTGCTATACTTAGCCTTGAGATTTACTAGCCTCTGTATGTACTTGGTACACGTGTTTATAATCATTAGAAAGAGCTCATTTTACTCTATAATCTACCAATGGTTATTTTGAAATTGGCACACAGTTGTTTTCATCAGGTAAATGTAACTGCCTGTAGTATTGTTGGCTGCTTGATACACTGTAGTGGATCAGTTAGAGAGACAGTTAAATTTATTTAAGTCTTTCTTTTATATTTTAGTTAATGTATTATTTGTATTTTAAAAATTCATATTTGAAAGGTTTAATGATTTTTTAATATTATTCTAAGCTTGACCTCACTCAAGTTTTTCCTAACTAGATGAGTGCAAAATATTTTGCCTGAGGCTAACTCGTCTCTGCTGATGATAACATATTATTACCTGGGCACCTATTGACATGTGTCGACATAACTAACGAAAGATACAAAAAACATTAAAAATAAACTAAACATCAATAGGTAAAAATGTGAAATTACAAGTATGATCCAAAGAAGATATTTAAGATTATTCAGCAAAGAGATAAAAGGTATGTATTTTAATTTCTTAATTTTAAACATTTTATTGCATTGTACATTGATGATAATAGCTAGAATTAGCAGTATGGTAGAGCAAATGAAAAATATAAACATTTAGTTTAGAAAACTTTGTTTATTTAGAAGCTCTAGAAACTATGCAAACGAAATGTGAAAACTTTAAGATTAACAAATAATATTTTTATACAAAACATGAAAATCACCTTGCAGGTGAACTATTCAGAGTCCAAGTGCAAATATCTACATTAAATAACGAATTTTTGTTGAAATAGTAGAAAAATTCAAAGTCAAATACTTTTTCTGGAACTACGTACTTTTTGGAAAGTTCTTTTGAAACTTCAAACAATTTCATACACTAGTTTCATTTTTGGAAGTAAATTTTATGAGAGTTACACAACCTAATTACCATAGATGTAATAGGATTAATGCTTCATGCAACTGTTTCAACTTCAGCTCTGCATTCTTGAGCTTTACTGTGCCTGTTAGTTTCAGCTGGTATGTCAAATTGATTGGGATATCTTTGAATAAGGTCTTCCCTCATCCAACATGGACAAATGGTTTAGCTTGATCGCTACATTAAAACAACCACATCTAGAACATTTCAAGCATGTTTCATTTTTACATTGCTTTACTTTACATTCACATGTCAACTTTTCTATGTTTGCTCTTATGGTCATGGGTCTGGTCCAGTGACTTAAACTTTTTGCATGTTATTAGTCTATATTCTTTAGTGCATCATATAATTAAATAAAAATTATTAAGCGCATTACTAACTATATTATAAACAATTTGGGTTAACTCTCTTTGAAACCCAACAACAAGAAAGAAGAAGATTAGGTAAGTACTTTATTTCTTGTTTTTCGTACTTATTTTTTACAATAATAAATAAAGAATAACTAAAATCTAATAACATGTATCTTCTAAAGTTATTTAAGACTAGATGAGGTAAAATAAGTAATAATAATAATATAATTAAAATGGTTCATGAGGCACGCACACAAGCAGCTTGTGGGTAATGTAATTTGATAGCGTAACATGAGCTGCATGTTCCCAGAGTGATTTACAACTTATAATGGTGCGTACAGTAGTTGGACACAGTTCAAAGGGCAATAAAAAAGGGGGCAATAAAACAAAATTTAATTATATATATATATATAGATGTATACTGTTATGAACTTAGAGCATCTTAC
>NW_013666163.1:435657-456588 GCF_000517525.1 Limulus polyphemus | reverse complement strand
GTGTGTGTGTGTGTATATATATATATATATATATATATATTATTGTGGATGTTATATTGTCTACCTAATCTAAGTGGGAATGAGAAAAGGGCTGTATCCACAGGTTGGAATTAAATCTACCAAACCCGCACCAGTTGTAAGGGCTGTTTTATTGCCTTGTGAAAATAAACTACTGGATGAAATAGTTTGATACCTTAGAATCACTTTCTACAGATTATGTAGCTTCTGTGAGTAAAATATTTTTATTCACAACTTCAAAAATTTGAAAAGATTTCATTATGACATATTTTTTTAAGAAACAATTACAACTCTTTGTGTTTGTAAATTTTAGTTTGATTTTTTTTTTGTCTTCCTACATTCTTGTAAAAAATTATCATATCATGAAGTTTTATTTTATAAAACTGTAAATGTTATCTTTTGTTTTGATTTGAAAAAAACACACACATGTAGTTTAATTATGCTTATGAATAAACTGGTTTTGAATAAAAATTACTACTTTACAGTTCCAAAATTATAAGCAAACCAATTTTTTAGCAAATTATTAATCAGAGAGTTTCATTTAATATACTTTTGTTTCAAGCCTTTTCTATATCCATTTATATATTTTTTTTACCTTTATTTTGGGCAATTTTCTTTTCCAATTCAAATTGCTATTTAGGCCAATAATGTAGTGCCTTTATGAAATGAAACTGATACAGTCAAGCTGAAAATGATTTATTTAAGCCTACTTTATCTTGTTCCTTGAAAAACATTTTTCTGTCACACTGCAATGTAAATGAAATATAAAATGATAAAGCATGCTTTAAAAAAAAAAGCAGAACTGTAATTATGATGATAAATTGTATGCCAACAATTTCATGCAGTGATTTATCACCAAGTTAAGGTTTTCTCACTTTGTTCCAATCTTTGCGTGATTGTCCCCTGAACTGGAAGTCGTACTGGCTCATACTGTTGTAAAGAATAGAAAAAAGCTTTTGTTATGTTTATTTCGTCAGTCTATGACTTCCTGAAGCTGAGGTATAGACAATTACATCACATCATGACAACATCATGTTCAAACAGTTTCAACTTTCCTCCTATGAGGCTGGTTGATGTACTCAGAAAATAATTCAAATTCAAAACATTAATGTCTTCTTCAAGAGCTAAAATAAACTAGAATTAAAAATTGGTATTTTTTAATTTGTTATAAAATCCAATAAATAAGATTTTTTATTGAATTAATTTCTACTTAGAAGTTTTTTGTTTTCAAAACAAAAAGTGTACAGAAGAATGACTACAATGTTTTTTTTAATTCAGTGATGCATCTCTCCAGGCAGGATGCACCCATCTGGGTATAATAGCATTAATGTAAGTTTCATGCTATCTTTCAATTTAAGCTAACTCTTTCATGTAAAGGACCATCTGTTGAGTTCCCCGTGTTCATGGATAAGTTGACTACTTTGCGAGTTGTGATGTAGATAATGACTTTACATCATTAGCAATTAATTTTCTTTCTCTTCTGGCTTCTAATGTTATGTATTTATCAACAATACTGTACTATATTAACATTGTTGTTCTCATTTCACAATGAGATATTGTCATAATTTTTTTTAAATAAGTGATCATACATGTGAGCTTTAATGATAGTATCACTCTTTGTATGTCATTAGTTTCAGTATCTTAGAGGGCATTTTGCTGAACAAATTTATTAGAAGTAGTTCTGATTATACAATTAATCTTAGTAGTAAAACAAACAAACTTGAGTTTGTTTTGCTTGACTCAATTCAAACAGAAAACAGTGCATCCAACTGAGTGTATTGTAACTTTGTGACATGGAAAGATTGCATGTTTCGTTTTATTATTTTACAGTACCTGAAAACAGTGTATATTGAAAAAGTGCATTTATTTTGTGTAGTGAGATCATTTGTTTAATTTTAGTGGCTTGATTGTGTGTGTGTGTGTGTGTTATATACCATATCTTAACCTTAATTTTTCATATTTATCACTTGCTTTCCATGTTATTAACAGGTTTAACTTTTCTAATAGTTGAGGTTATGTAGTCTACACTAAATAGCTGAGATTAATTCAACATTATTTTTAAGAAGATAAAGAAGAGGGAGGAATATTTGATTAATAAAATTCTTTTTTTCTTTGTGTGTATTTAGCTTTTTCAAGCTATTTTTAAAAATTAAACATGGCTGTTAAAGTCTTTGAAATATAACTGTTAAATAATTTAGAATGTAAAATATACTCAGCTAGTTATCCTTTTAATATTGGATGTTTATGTTAGGTTCAGTATCGTGTATTAATGTGTTGCCACAGAAATAGTGCCTCTTATAATGAATTGTTGCTTACAGACTGGTTATATTCACTCTAAAATCTTTGTTTTAAAACTGAGATGTGCTTTAACATCAGCAAAAAGATAGAGAGTAGCCAGTTGTTTAGAACAACATTTGACTAATTATATTTGAAAGGTGAAAGGTACCATACATCAAGGAAGTTGTTAGTTTTTATACTTGTTTTAAATGAATATTTTTTCAGAATATCATATTACTAGATGTATTTCTGCAGGGTCCACGAAAGTGTTCTGTTTCAAGAGTAAATAAAACCAAAATTAAGAGTAACAAATAATTTTATTTCTTGCTTTTGAAGTTCACGTCATGCTGAGTTTTAGCCTACAGTGTGCATAATTCTTCTTGTGATTCATGGCAAGAGCACATTTTACTGACATCATGACAGTAGAAATTGCAACATTAAGCATCCCTTATGTGATGTCATTTTAGTGTATAATGACGTACTGACTGACTGACAAACAGCACACTAGTGTATAGTGGTGCAAGTGATTAAAACAGGTGATCCATATATGCAGCCTTTGGAACCCCTTTTGGGGAAATGAAGAACAGACCACTGGTACAATTTATGTATGCCACTTTTATGTGATACACTGTTGTTGTTTTTTGGTGTATTTTTCATGCACCCACTGCAAAGCAGAACAGGGCATATTGGTTTACTCCTGTCCATCCATCCTGACCATGTGAACACGGTATCTCCATATTGGATGGACGGATTATTTTTTTATGAAACTTGTATAACATTTGCTACATGCAAAGTTTTAGAGCTGTTGAAAGTTTCAGTTCCATAGATCAAAATGTCATTGGTAACTAGAAAATCCACCCCAGTCTTGCAGACGTAATATACAACAGATACTACATCATCAAATCTGTGGGACTTAAACATACAGTATATCATCACTGGGGGCATAAACATAATTTGTACTTATTGATACTTGGAATAATATATGAGGTTTTCTTGGCAGGAATTCAAAACTGTGTGTAAGCTTTCATTGTGAAACATTCATAAGTTTTTGTAATTTACACTCATTGCTTGTAGAATTGTAGTTAGTTCTGATTATGTTTTATTAGGGATATTAAGAGACTATTTAATACAAAAACTGTGAATTTTACTTTATATAAACGTTTATTGTAAATTTAAACATTCAACAATGATGGTAAGATTTGACTAGTGTTGTAAATGCTCATTAGTCAAGATGATGCTACTTGTGACAAGTCAACTTAAGTATTGGTAACAGCTGACTCTTCTGATCAATTAGCTTGAAACATTCTTTAATAGAATAATAAAAAAAGAGAAAGATAACTTATTTGTTAAGATGTCAGAAGGAGATGAATTTAAAGACCTGAAGTGTAATGTAAGTCCTCATCACCACCACTGTTACAAGGGTGGGACAGGCAAGAATACAAGGCCTAATACTAATAGAAGCACTATCAGTATCAGAAGGAAAACTAGGTGTGTTTTAGTAAAGGCATCTTAAGTATGCTGTTTTGTGCTGAAGACTAAAAAGCAATGGCTGTATCCATTTGGTATTTATGTTTTAACAGGACAATACTCTTGTTATATGGCTGTATTATTTGCTACAAGCTCTGTCTGCCCTAAGTTGGAGTTTTGTTTAAAAACAACAACAAAAAACACACCAAAACGACCAGTATACCTGATTTATCTATTTCATGAAGTTGTATTATTTAAGTGACTCTGTGGTAAGTGGAAAATGTCAAAAATCCACAAAGCTGGTGTGACCTATGTAGTTAAGATAAGCTCTACATGGTCAGCTACAGTTACAGTTTGCATGGGTTATTTTCACCTATGAAATGAAGCACTTTTGCAAATCTAAGGCAAATTAGCCAGAAGTCATTGATAAAGCTGAGAAAGATAGTCTTTATGGCATGCTTATCATGTTGTTTCACAGTTAGTATATTTGCACACAAACAAAACTGTAAATTTTATCATTTGATAGCTTTTGGGTATATGCATATTCACTGTGAAAGCCAATGTTCACACAAGGCTTAAGTTTTAAAAGTAACTGGATAGCAATATATCTGTGCACCCAAACCTAAATAACTGTGTACTTGTATAGAATGTACTGAATATTACTCAGTCATGGGAAGTTATAGGAGCTTTTTCTTAGTGTTCACTAAAACATGAAGAGCTGAAAGTTACTGAAAAAAAGGATTTATTATGCTTTTTTAGCCAAGCATTATATGATGCATTTATTAGTTTTAAGGTAATTTAAGAAACACACAATACATAATTATGTGGATTGTATGCTAACTTATTATTGATTTAAACAAATTTGAGCACATGTAAATGGGACTATAACAGATTTTATTCTAATTTCATGCATAATATTAAATAAAATGCATAAAGCATGGTAGACCACAGATTATAAATATATATTAATAACCTGGATTAATTTGTATAGTGTTGTGTTAACTTTACACTGATTTTGAATCTTTACTTTGAGATGCTTTTGATGAGATTTTATTGTTCTTTAACTGTAGCCTCACCTGAACATAGTTTAGGGGGAGGTGGGTTAATGCTGCCTGTTGCAGATCTTTATGGAAGATCAACTTCCCCATCTCCAACAGCAGATTTAATGAAAGGAGCAGGAACTACACCAATATTGTCTCATCCACCTGAGCCTGCTTTTGGTGAACAAGTTGACCATTTGGATGGAGTGGTTGCTTCAGAAACTGAAACATCAACAGATCTTGTTTGGGGAGATAGTCCACAACCTATTGGACCTACTGTTGTTCCAGGTGTAAGTCCATTTGATTCTTCATTTCAAATTCTTTCATCTTTACCTGCTCCCATGGACAATGTGGCTAAAGTTCCTTCTCAGTCCGAGGAAAAAATGGATCTCTTCAGTATGGATGAAGCTGATTTTGGATTTGGTGAAATAAACACACATCCTTCTCTTGTGGCAGCCACATCAAAAACAACACCAGCACCACCAACACCACCACCTTCTCCTTTTGGAAATTTGGATATGCCTTCTAGTGCAGTTGGTCTAAGTTCTGTTTTAGATCATGGCCAGTCTTCTCTTCATACTTTACAAGGTGTTTCTTCTTTCCAACAATCGCCAAAGTCTTCAGCACTTGATGATCTTAATTTTACCATCCAAAAAGCCATGAATAGACCTTCTGCATCTCCTGCTTCATCTTCTTACTTGGGAGGATCCAGGTCTTCAGCAAAGTCTTTCTCACCAGTTGGAGTCAGTCCTGTAACTGGGTCTCCACTTAGCTCCTCTGTGCCTCATTTGGATTCTCCAGTGTTGGTTGGAGCACATGTTTCACCCACTCCTACCTCAGGGCTGAGTTCTCCAACTAAACCTCTAACTGGAGCAGGGTCTTCAAGTTCAGGTGACATTGGATTGCAAAGTTGTGTCCATGTTGAGATGTCTTTTGTTTGGTTGTTTGGTTCCAATTCTGTTGTTTTTCAAGTTTCTATATTTTTTGCAATATGAATACCATTTTTGCATTATTTCTATTTCAGTTCACACTTTGTCTGGAGTTATTTTTAATAAAAAAAAATATATATTTTTTTGCATGTAAGTTTTGTTTATTGGTTTTTATTTAATTTTCATATTTCCTGTTTTTGTAAATGGTTTGTATCCTAAAGCATGATAACAATGAAATGCATAGTTTTTTCTAAATGTGTGGTTAAAAAGACAGTTGTTACTGTTTGGATTACTACGTTTATAAATAATTTGAAAAATATCTAAAGCAAAACGGATACATTTCTTTGATTAATAGATATTTTTTTTTAAGGAAGAGTTTTCTATACATGATACTTGAATATTCTTATGTATGTTTTTTTAGGTTTAAGTTTTAATTTAATTCATAGCTTAGATAGAATCTTTTATTTTTAACCATTTTCATTACCTGGTAATTTCACAAGCTTATTAACAATTAAATAAAATTAGTTTTTAAATAAAAACAACAAATATGCAATTGCTTTGATCATAGCATATAAATGCTTCTAGTTTCATTTGTGTTTAACATTTTATAACTATCTGACTTTTTCTGTTAGATAAAAGTTAAAACATTTACAGTTTCTCTTTTAGTCTTTATCAGAGAACCTGAAAAGATGATTTTTTATTAAATTGTTTTCCATTAGCAAAACATGATTTCAGTTTACATTAGGAAGACTTGCCATCTACTTAGTGAAGTATGAATAAACTTATGAATACACTAGAACAGTTGAAGTGGGGGGTGATTTGTATAAAATATTACTGATGTTCTTCAGATTTGTATATTGAATTATTATTGCTCATCAAGGATTTGATCTCCTTGGAGATGTACTTCAGCCGCAACCTGTGACAGGTGGTGTTAGGATTCCACCGACAATAGTTTCAGATACAAAGAAAACACAACCCACTGCAAAAGGAATTGTAAAGGGAGATCTAGACTCTAGTTTAGCCAGTCTGGCTGAGAATCTTTACATTGGTGGTCCTGCTCAACAAATGAAGTAAGTTATCAACTGAAAAGGTGAGAAATGTTACATATTATTTAAGAAAACAAACTGTGTAAGCTGGTAAGAATACATGTATGATTATTGTTCTTAGTAGTGTTTATTCAACAATGAACAAAACTTTATTCTTATTAGTTATTCTACTCATTGCAGTGCATATTTTTATATATTAGCACAATCGATATTAAATTCATGTGTAGGTTGCATTGTAACTAGTGTGTGTGTGTGTGTTAAACATTGTAATAAAATGAAACCTTCCAAAATATAGAAAGAGATATAGATATCCTATAAATCTGAGGAAAAGAGGTTAATAGGAATTAAAATTCATTTATTTATGCTTTGTCAAGAACTCTAGCTTTTTACTGCATGGATTATTATTTTTACCTTTTTTGTTTCTCATCCTATTTCGTGTATAATGGAATTACACGCATCTGGGTAGTGTGTTAACTGTGATGAGTCACCATTTTCTTTGATTGATCTACTTGTTTTGTTGTATTTTTACTCTGTGTGTACTCCCTTGTTTGGCTTCGTGAAACTAAAAAGGAAAAGTAATGAATATGTATCGATATTATTAATGTCACAGAATGGGTGGGGGGTGTCTTGGGTCTACTTCATAATTCAACATGCTTTATGCTTTGTAGTGATAAGTAATAAATTGTGATGGTAGTTTTATTTGTGCATATTTGAATAGAAAGGAACCTGGCTTTTTCTTTAGAAAAAATTCTACTATTAAAATCCCAGATATTTGTAAGTCCTATATGACAATCTGGCAGATTTTTAAAATGGTTAGTCTTTTTTTTTAAACACAATAGAAACTAGGACAGATCTCATCTGTAGTTAATCAAAATGTATGTGATAGCTAAACTAGTCTAACTGGTATGACATTATCTCTCCACCCACCAAAGTTTAAAGGAACTGTGTCCTAAGTCTCTATTTGTTTGCACTTTTGTATTCTTGGATCTATTTTTTGCTGACTTCACATTGTTAACAGTATTTATGTGTAGGCTTATTTTTATAGTTCATGACTGTTCTCGATTGTGACCTCATGATCTTGGCTACTTGGATATTTCCGAGAAGTTTTTTCTTAGGTCTAAGAACACAGATTTGAAGTTCGGTATTAACATAAATTATATTGAGCAGTAAAAATTATTACACAATTTTTTTACAACTTATACCTGATATTTCCTCGTTGATAAATAATTAAATAGAAATTTTAAAAAATAAAATAATAATAGTAATTCTATTAGGCTAGTAGACTTAACAAATTTAAACCTAAACTGTTTAACACTGAACGTTTTAAATAATGGTACTTTGCTACAATTTGTATTTGCATCTATCTTTTATTTTGTATCTGGGGGCAAAAAATCTTTTGAAATTGGAACTTACTTTGGATGTGAGTGAATTTTACGTATTAGTTTTAATGTGATTCATTTAGTTTTAACATAATTGTCTACCCCTGCTATGTTTACTTAGAACACTTGTATTGGTGAGCTATTAATTTTTTTAGTTTAAAAACTGATGTCCATTGCAAATTACAGGTTTGGAGGCCACCAATGGGGTTCTTCAAAACCACCCTCAAAAACTGGTGCTGCAACTACTGGTGCTGGGGCATCAGTCAGCTCAAGTTGGGGATCTTCACAATCTGTATATCAACCAATGGTAAGTACTGTAAAGAGTAAGGTACAGAAACTTTGTTGAGGATTTATTCTTGTGCTTTCGAATGATATTTTTATGTCGTGATAACCAGATATCATGGTTTAAACTACTTTGTTTTTTAACTAACCAGAAACTTGTTTTGTCTGCTTACTACTTTCGTTCTATGTCTATAGAAGTTCAGAACATTGACAACACCCTTCATGGTTTACATACTAATGGCAAAAAAAAAATAGAGAAATTTTGTTTTTAAATGTATAAGTTCTTGTGACCATGCAAAGAATTATATGTCTGCACTTTGGATCTGTAATATACAAATTGAATATCTTTTATGGGGTTTTATGTGTCTAAGGTTTCTATTGTCAACATATATGTATAATACCTGCCTTTTTATTTCTGTCTTGGATACACTTGTTTTTTTTGTTTATATTTGTGGGTACTGTGTGCTGTTATGCTAGGCAGCTGGTCAAGTTTATTTTACAGGTATGTTTTCCTCTTTCTCTAGAACACGGCTCTGTGCATCTCATAAATTTTAATTATTTTGCAAGATGTTTACATTTTGATTTGGTTCATCTTACTTTACCAGTGTTAGTAATTAAAAAGTAATAGGTAAGTTTTTCTCATATAAGGAGAAATACAATAGTAAAACTAAATTTGGAAATGGTTAAGAACATTAACACAAATTACACAAAGGTTAAGTACTTTGTTGATGTTAATGCAATGTAATCAGGGTCAACATGTAAGAAGGAAAACTGCTATAAATACAAGTAAAAGTAATGTGACATTATAGTGTAATAATATTTATTTGGGGACATTAAAATGTCGAGTTATAGGAGGCCTCAGCAGTGAAATCAACAGTGCTTATTTCATTTTTTGTAAGTTTCTCTTGATTCCTCACATGTGACTTTGGTATCAGAAAAGTCTATTGTTTGTGATTCAAATACATGTGGAAGGAGATGAGAATGTTCTTCTACTTACACCCCCAATTCATGAACCTTTTTCCTTATGTCAAAATATGAACAATACAGACAAGAAACTTGGTAAATACATCCATGTGTCAGTGTATCGGAATGTTTATCTGAAACCAAGCTGAATAGTTTTTGACCTGTGTAGTATATTATTTTTTTCTAGCAATCTTATCTCAGGTTTTCTTAATAGCAGTTGAAATGGATGAAATGCAGCAATAAACAGGTTTATCATTAAGATTAATTTCTTCTACAAACCATAGTGTGTCACAACATATAACCTTAGCATCATGTAAGAGACTTTTGAAGAGAGAGAATAGATTAATTTATTATTATGTTGATTGGACTTGGCATTATTTGTACTAAATAATCAAAAAGAACGCACCCAACTATTAGAACAGGTTACAACACTGATGTCAAGTTGATGTTAAGTGAGCAGTCAAAAGAAAAAGACAATACTTCAAGAAGAATTATGAACAAAAATAAACCTACTTGAAGACCAGGTTGTTTGGTTACAGAGATATCAAATAGAAAATTGGCCCCCCTCCTACCACGATCACCTGTCACATCTTCTCTTTCAGGAATTGTTTATAGTTCTATCTTACGTTTAATTATATATTACCTATAACTAATAGAAAACTAAGGTTTTCATCTATCTAATGATGTATTGTATAATGTTGAGTTCTGAACAGATAATTGTCAATTTCGCTCAGAGTACAAGCTCCGTTCCCATGGGAAAGCTAACGACTAGCTTGGATGAATTTGTAACAGCTCTTGTTTCATAGTTAGAAAGATAGAAAAAATTTAAGAGTTAGGGGAAATTGTTTACTTTTTGCATGTTATTAGTCTATGTTTTTTGGTGCATTATTTAATTAAATAGAAATAATTTATTGCATTACTACCATTTGTATTAAAAAATGTAGGGTTAAGTGTCATTGACAATCAACAGCAAGAAAAAATAACATTGGTTAAGTACTTTATTTTTTATTTTTCATGTTTATTCTTTATTTATTATTATAAAAGAAACTAAAATGTTGAAATAGGGATCTTTTTAGGTTAGTTAAGATTATATTAAGTAAAATAAATAATAATATAATAAAAATGCACACAAGCAGCTCGAGGGTAATGTAATTCAATAGCATAACTTGAGCTGCATGTTCCCCGAGTGATTAACAACTTATAATGGTACAGATAGTAATTAGACACTGTTCATAGTTCAATCAAAAGGGCATTAAAACAATAAAATTTAATTATAAGTAGATGTATACTGTTACCAGCTTAAACTACTTAGGATAAACGAATGTAGTTTCATGTTACAATTTGAAGTCCTTCTAGAAAGATAAAAAAAGTAATTTAGATTTATTTTGATTTTTTTGGTGGTTACGAGGTTAGTCAAATTGACTGATCCCATTTCTTGATATGGTAGAGAAAATAACAGATAAAATATAAAGTGTTACTGAAAACAAATGTTTGAAATGTATTCAGGAAGTTTTAGGGGTTACACAAAGGAATTCTGAGATTTTTGAGATGAGAAAAAGTATTTTTTAATCTTAACATGAAAATCACTTAGCACATAGACTATTCAAAACAAATACTCAAAATATTTATGGACAAATCTTTATTTTGTTTTTTAAAAATACTTTACTAAAAATATGATATTTTTTATGTGAAAAACTTATAATGTTAACTGAAAGTCTGCTAAATTTTGTGAAGATATACACACTATATTGAGAGTTATATGTATTAAACGAGTACAAGAAGGTCACATGGTTGGTCAAATTGACCGAGCCTGTGTTGAGAGAGTTAAAAGGACCAGCTTTAAGGACATTAACTGAATGTGCATGATGTCTTTAATCATATTATTCAAAGTTGCTGTTTTGGTTGACCATTCTAAATGGCTATTTAGGGGTGAGGAGCACAACTCTCCTTCCTCAAGTCCTTTGTTTGATTCAAAGTGAGGATTCTGGCAGAGGAACATAAGAGATGTAGAAACCGTATTTGAAATGAACATTTTAGAGCTCAAATATAATTCACAAAGGCATTCACCTCTATTGTTCCATTCCTACCTTCTTTACTAAACTAGTGGTATGTGAAAGAAATTTGTACCACGTACAGTTGGTTATGTACAGTGTTGAAGCAATTTGGAAATACTCCAAAGAAACAGATAATTATTGACTAGGAGATTCCAGTAGTAGTGTTTGTGAGACACACAGATCTGAATATAATTCTTTTCAGTGCTCTTAGTCTTGGTGTATCTTTAGAAGAGTACAGGAAATGAAAATGGAGGCATCCCACCCACAACGCTGCAAATTATTTCAATATGTAATCTCTGTAAAACATACGTTTTGATACATGCCTATTTTAAAAATATTTGATTTAAATAGGAAAAATGCTTGTGATTACAGTCAATGTTTTAAAGTCTCGTACTAAATCACTGATACTTTTACATTTATGAAATTCAAATGGAAAACATCCTGAAATCCTGAAAATGTTCTGCGAGGGAAAAGTTTTTGATCTCATATGACGCATCTTTTCAATACAGGCACCATTTTTCCTTACACGTAGGTAAAATATACAAAGTGTAACGGGTCATTTTGTTAATGCAGGTTTGCTTTATTTTAATATATAACTTTTGAATATTACTTACATATAAGTATCTCGTATGTTTCACATACTATTTTTCTTCAATTATTATATTTAAGACTAGAATAATTTATACATTTGAAACTCTTAGGGTAGTGCTGGGCAGTTTGGAGGAGGAACAGGAGCTGGTATTATGAGTAGCTCTTTTACTCAGCAACCAAAACCTGGAATTCTACAACAAAGCTTTGGGGTAAGTTTGTTACATACTTCAAAAATGCTTGCTCACAACAACTTTCAGTAGTAATGATTAGAATTTTGATAAGAGAGGTACACAGTTGTTAAAACAATAATAGTCCAGTGCTCTAAAATAATGCAATAAAAACAATTCCAACGGATTTTTATCCAGAAGGGCACACATGAACAATATATTAAAGATATTGAATTATGTTGTTGGAAAATGTGTATTAAAAAAACCATAAGTATGATAATTGTAAAGCTTTTATGGTCAAAGTTGGCCAAAAAATATTTGTATAACAATTTATTTCCAATTATATATTGCATAGGAAGAGTAGGAGGAAGACAGTTTGCCTGAACAATGGTAGTAACTTTCTCTGTAAATTTAATATGGTTCAACTTGTCCAGTTCATCATTCAAGTTTCCATTGTACAAGGCAAGAAGAGCTCCTCAGCTAGCACGATCTCTTATGAATTTGCTAGTTTGATGTCTAAAGTCTAGTCTTTAACTTCAGAAGAAGACCCTTGGCAATACCAAAGAGATGTGATGTTATATCACATCCACCAACTGCATGTGTAAAGATGATATGAAGTCCTTTGTTTTGTTCTTCTCACTGTTACTAGATTTTGCTTCCAGCGTGAAAAATATGTCATTGAACTTGAGTTTTGTATGATCTCTAAAAGGCCAGTGTCTTCACCACTAAACAAAGTTGGTTGGCTTGCTGCAGATTCCAAAACTTTTTTCACAATAAGTCAGCATTGTCTCTGGCATGGAAGGTCTTACACTCAACACGCAGAAGAATTTATGCGTATAGTTTGTATTTGTCATAAAGAGCTCTTTTTTTGGAGCAGAGCACAATGTTTTCACTGAAATTATCACAACTATCATCACTGTTTCTTCTAAGATGGTTTTTGTTGATGGTCTGTTTCCATAGCCACCAAAGATGACAATTGCTCTCCTATATCTTTGTGACATACACTGTACGTACAAGTAAATGAGAGCATTGGCATTGTAGGTTGATCCACAAGGTCATATCACACCATAAAACACAGAGTCACCATCAAGAACGTTTTGGACTTGTGTTTCTTGTTACAACTAACAATCTAGATTTTCCTCACAAACCAGCAGTAATTACCCAATGAAGTATTGTTTCCTTTTCATGGGAGTTCAGGGGAATCGAACAGAGCTGATGGAATACTGCAGAATTCATATTTGAACAGTAATGGTATTTTCTCCATTATGTTTTAACTTTTGAGCAGTTGGGACCAGTCTCTGATACAGAAGTATGGGGGCTATACAAACAGTTTCATGACCAACATTTGCTGCAGGTTGGTTACTGTTTCTGCTAGCTTTTTTTTTTTTAGAGGAGAATTCCATGATGTTTATGTTATTCGTGTTCCGTGTGATTTTGCACTTAATTACTTTAGCTTGATCAGCACTTACTAAGATGCATAATGCAAACAAAATATCTAGTACTTGTTTAGTCTAGTTCCATTATTGAAATCAGTTTACAGGTTTAGTTTGTTATATCTGGATGTTGAATTGCACATTTGTAACTGAAGTCAGTTTCATAAAAGGTGATCAGTATGGTTGATAAAGGTATGGATTTTTTAAGATTTTACTTTTGAGAGCCTCTGGTATTAAATAATGTTTTGATAAATATATTTCCCTATACTTTTGAGATGTTGTTCAGCAATGTTATTTTTTTTAGCTGAATACTTAATTTGTTTTATTGCTATTTGTGTAATGTTAGTTTTTAGATTACTGGACCCTGAAGGGTTGACTATGAATTAGTTAAAAAATACCTTTGATAATAAAATAGTACATATAAAAAACAAAAAACAATTAATATAAGTAGAACAAAGATAGATATTAAGAATGTTTTTGTTTCTTCTTAATGAAAATTATATAAAAGTACACCTATATCTAATGGTTCTCAAACATTCCTCAAAGTTAGCTCTGCAAAATTGGTGGTAGATTTAGGTGAATTGTTTTTTTAATAGTAGAACCAGTAGAAGAGAACAGAAAAAAAAAAGAAGTAAATTTGAGAAATCATCTTTTAGCATCACAAAACAATTCTGATTTATAAATAAATACTTACAGAATCAGTATCCTTTGTTATGAAAGTACATCAAAAGTTCTCAGTTTTATCTTTACAGCTTAAACTTTTACGTTTCTTCTTTTTTCTCAGGTAGGAAATGCAATGAGATCCCCAATGGTATCTACAGGTATGGGAATGAGTAGTGGAATGAATATGTCCATGGGGATGGGAATTGCTCAGCCTCAACAGCCCATGGGAATCTTTGGAGGGATCCAACCTCAACAACCTGTGGGTAATATGCAGAGATCCTCAAAACTTTCACCATCTGATACCAGTGATCCATTTGGAGCACTATGAAAGGCATGTCTCGTCTTTATCAATTCCACCATCCCACATCTACCCATCTTATCTACCAAAAAACATAGTTTTTGAACTATGAAATTTCTGTTCAATCATGTTGAAGGCTTTCAGTGTTAAACATTAGAACAAAATGAAAAGTTTTTGGTATTTTTTGTAATATCAAAAGTATTAGCTAAATTTATCAAATATCAACCAAAATATACTACGCATTTTAATTGGGGTGCTTGTTTTGCCTTTTCCCTCCTTTTGTTTATGTAACTGGAATACAGAGGAAAACATTCTAATCGTGTGGAGAAGTAGTTTTTTTTGTTTTTTTTGTAATATCAAAAGTATTAGCTAAATTTATCAAATATCAACCAAAATATACTACGCATTTTAATTGGGGTGCTTGTTTTGCCTTTTCCCTCCTTTTGTTTATGTAACTGGAATACAGAGGAAAACATTCTAATCGTGTGGAGAAGTATGTTTAATGTCGCTTGATAAGCATAAATTTGTGTATAAAATAAGCATCTCTTGTCTGTGAAAATGAGATACCTATACAAAATTACTAGGACTTTTCTTTATTTCTAGTTGTGAGTTTTAAACGGCAAATGAAGAGCCTTCTGTCAAAAACCTTTGAAGAGTTTAAAAAGTAAACTTTGGTCATAATGATTTTTTTTTTCTTTTTTCAGAAAGTTTTAGATAGAACTGATGCATAGAAGATACCCCACCACATTCTGAGATTGTAATATTATGTAGGCTTGTGTCATTGTATCTATAAAAGATTTGTACGTTTAGGCTTGAGAGTTCCAAAGAAAGGTTTCATCAACTTATCTACCCTGTATTTGATCACCATAAACTTGGGAGTGACTTCAACAATGTGAATGAAACTGTTGTTCATGCTCTGCTGATGTATTCTGTTTATCTATAGTATATATTTGTGGCATCTATATTTCATATGTTAATATATATAAATGCGAAAGGCCATATCTTGTATCAGGTACTTACATTTACATATGTATTTCCATATTTATGCAAAGTCAGATGGTTTTGTGAAAGTTGAGTTTATCTTAGAGAGAACATTGTTTGTGCCATATTTGAATGGTAGGAAGAAGAACTGTAATATTGTATAGAACATCTGCAGGCAGAATTTTGTGTTTCTTTTGGTAGGTAGTTTGTTAAAGTATTTATTGTTGAGCATTGTTTCTGTTCTGTTTGAATATCACACACTTGTTTTATCCATTGTTAACTAAATGATATGTGGCAGTTGTGTGTTTCATTTGATTCAAGTAAGCTTGTGTGTGTGTGTGTCTATATATATATTTATACATGTATGCCTATGTATATGCACACACACAGATATATGTAGCTATTATATTGAATCTAGAAAAATATCCAAAAGTCGACTGTGAATATTGTAGTGCATCAATTGAAACTGAAATGAAGTTACTTATTTTTGTGTAGTTTCTAGCGGAAATGTAAATGTACGTACATAATGACACTTCTGTGATGGTTCAAAGTTCTTCTATTTTAAACACATAAAAAAAGCATGCGAACAGTTTTGTTTGATATGTAAATATAACTAAAACTGTAAAAACTAAAATGTTCTATTTACATATCACAAAATGAATTTGACAGTTTGTAACTATGTTTTATTCATATCTCTCTCTGTTTCTTCTAGTGCCAAGATTAAATGTTTTAGATAAGAGTTTTTGTGAAACATTGTTGGTGAGTCTTTTTAAAATGTAACTTTTTTTTTGTACCTGTCTAAATTTGATAAAATAGTTTGAAAAAAAATGTTAAAAAGGAGGGGTCCCCTTAAAGAGCTGTTTTTGGCCCTACTATGAATTTCAATCACTGGAACATACATGAAAGTCTGGCAGGTAGCAACTCCAAAAACATCTATGATTACCTTTTCAGGGTGTTATTAAGGAAGAAACACACACAGTATCACAGTGTTATTCCTGCAACCTGTAGAAAGCATGGCTATAGTGAGAATGAAGTACAGAGATGATGTGAAAGAGTAGATAGAAATGTTCAACTCCACAAAGTTCACGTCACTAGAACCTATGTCCCCAGAACTACTGCATTCCACCCTGCTGCACCAGTGACATGGTATTGAAATAGGGCAGGAACCCTTTGACTGTTGGTGGACTGTCACATCCCATTTTCAATACTTGGGCATGTCTGCTGGTCAATGGAGAAAAGTAAGGAGTATGACTATTCAATGTCACTATTATGAATGTGAGAGTGTATAGGAATATTTGATGTCACAGTTGCTAAGATTTTCAGCATTCATTATGTCATATTTATTGTCCTTACTTTATGAGCACGTGTATGTATCACACTAGTTTTTATATATATCCCATTACATGTGAAATATGTACCATAAATATGGTGGTGGTATGCGCATGTGCTCGATGTTAAAGTCAAGTTTGTTTCTGCATAAACAACTGATTTCTTTTCGTAAAGTGGTACAATACCCATAATATGCACCCCATATTGACAAAACACATTACACAAATCTTCATATTGATTGTTGGGAGGTAGGGCAGTACTGGGACTGCCAAAAGCACCAATTATTGTTACCTTCTCAAAACTTTATTATTAATTGATGGATTTTAGGGCAAAAAAATGGTCCTTATGGGGACACATTCTTTTCCATTGTTATTTTTAGGTGTGTATAATTGTAATGAAATGTAAGAAGCTAGTATGATGATGCAAGAAACTACTCTGCCGAAAGATCTTCAAAGAAAAAAATTTTTTTTAACAAACATCCCTTCCCTGAACAAATAAGAGGAAACAGGACTATTCTAAAAAGGTTTTTCTCCTTGCACAGCTCTGTCTTATGAATATTGTTATAAACACTTGCATAAAAAAGCAAAAAAAAAAGAAAAAGAAATTGGTTAAGAGTATGATTTAATATTTTAAACTGGTGGTATTTTGATTTTATACATATCAGACTAGAATGGCTCTTCAGTAAAAAAAAGAATTGAGTCTGTAAATAATAGATTTTCCACACTGATTCCAAAGGAGTTGTAAATACTAAAAAACTGATTTGTTGAATGAATGAAAAATGTACTTTGGACAAACAGTAATCTTATTTATACAACACAAACCCCAAAATATCAAGGTTTCACAAACAGATGTATAATGAACAGAGTTGTTGAGGTAAATGTAATAAAGGGTCTGTAATATAATATAATTTTCATTAGGTAGCAATTTCTCATGTGACACCACAGTTTTAACGTTAGATTGGTATCGGTGGCATAGGAAGTGGTAAGGCCATTCATTGGCACATATAGCTACAACTTATGTATTAAAACTTGCTTCTTTTAATTCTGTACGTTACGTTGTATGTATGTAATATTTGTAGTTAAAATGACTCAATATTCATTCTCATAGAATGAAATTTTCAAACATTTTCTCGGGGAGGGCATGCCTCCAGACCCCCCATAGAAATGGCCTGACCACTCAAAAATTGTTTTTTACAGCAAAGAGTATGAAAAGATTCGTTATGTTTTGAATAGCACATATATGAAGTTTGATAGTGAATAATACATTGTTCAACTTGACACATCTACCAGATATTGTTTTCTAAACTTTTAAGTACACATAAGAATGTGATGTTTATATACAAATATTGGGAAAGTACAATGTTAGTAGTTCCTACGAGTTGCAAGCAGTTGAAGATATTTGTTTTTTATGAAATAAAACCATCAGCTGTGTGTGTAATTTAGTTAAGTTGAGTATAATCACCAGTATGATATAAGTATAATACTTGGTGTGAAGATGTTATTTACTGTTTGTTCTTTTTAAAGAAACTGGTACAGCACAAAGTTATTGAATTACTTGTTCAGAAAAATAATGTTTTCTTAATATATACAGTGAGTGAGAGCCTTAAACATAATGTTTATTCTTTCTGTCATACTTAAAAAAGTAGCATTGGTTTTGATATCAAGTGTTGTAAGTCAGTTAAAAGAATATATTGGTTTAGTTTATCCTAATTTGAACTGAATATTTACCATTTTATCAAATTAAAACATGATATAACATGTGAATTTGCTGGTGTTTGCCAAAAATGAACTTGCCATTTAGTAACATAACTGCAAAGGTGTAATTACAACTAAAATATAGCTGCAGTATAATGAAGTGTATATAGAGGGGAGGCATGGAGATGTACTTTTTCAGCTATTGGTCAACATTAGGTTACATGTAAAATATTACAATTTAAGCGGAGCTACGGTGTTTTATTAGAAAGTTGTTACACTATAGGTCCAATGTGTGTACATTGTTAGCTGTACTTAGACTGTGTGGTATCTTTTTTCAACTATGTTGAAAGTTGTTGAAGATTGAGATAAGACCATACAGACAGATTAACATGAATATCAAAGACATTTCCTTAAGTAGATCATTTGGTTTGCCTACAGTAGCCAGAACCTCTAGGAAACAACTTTGGTGAGATTCTTTACCGGATATATTAGTCTCTAACTGCTGAGATATCTAGGCCTAAAAACAATCATTCCATTGTAAAATACCTAGTTTATAATTATTTGCTTTGTCAGTGATCATACAAAGCTGGGCTTTGGGGATGGCAAATCTGTCTGTTATTAGTATTTATTTTTCCTGTACTTCTGTACATCCCAAAAGCAATACCATCAATGTTAACTCAATAGAAATCTTTGAGTCAAACTATACAGCAAACTTTGTGTAACTTCTGTTATTTTATGTTGGAAATGGTAAATAAAACTTAACTGGTTGTAGAAACTAGAGCCTTTGGGTCATTTTTTCCTAACAGTATTTCTAAACTTTAAATAACTTATTTGTTTATATACTATTCACTACTGATGGGGCTTGTATATTGCAATTCTCAATGTAACTTTTACTACATCTAGTGTGAAGAACTAACAGAAAAAAAAAAATGAAGGTTACATTCACCATTTTCTTAAGATACATAGAAAACCACATCGGTAATTGGTGGGATTAACTGCCATATTGGCATAATTTTTGTAATTAGTATGTTACTAGGGGTGCCTTAACCATAAAATTAATGGAACTACAAGTAATTTATTGAATAAATAGTTAATAAAAATGGTTTAAAAAAGTCAGTGGGATGGAACTTCGTCACAAATTCTATGGTTATTAATTAAACCAAGAATAATTATATCGGATAGTTGATCTATTAGAGATGTGATAGGTTTTCTGTAAAATCTTCAAATATGGTGGGGAATTGGTTTCAAAATTAGTTCAAAAATTTAATAATAATTATATCTGCCTCACGGAGAAAGAAGTATAATCACAACAACCCGTCAATGTGTAATATTACAGAAATCTAGCCATACTTTCCGATATACTGAAGTGCATACATAAGCAAGTGAAGATACAAATGACTCTAGTGTTGTCAGTGAATCAGTCTTAAAAACATGATTGTTTGATTAATGTAACCATACTGATTGCTATTAAACGAAAAAATGCGTATATTTCAGAACCACGTGCTTGGAAACCACATTATTTTTTACTTTTCATTACATGAAATCCGCTCATAATGCTATGTAATTTTTGACCTTACTCGAATATCCTAATAATTAAGAAACCGTACATCTAAGAATCATGACTCCAATGTAATGTTTAACAATCAAATTTAGCTGATTTAGTGTCGAGGAGACCAGGCAGTGGGGATGATTGTAGCTACAGCAAATATCTACTGTACTGTTAAAATAAACGTTCTCAGCCCAGAGTAAGGGAAGCTGAAATCCCAAAAGTATCTTGGAAGAAGAACGATAACAATAATTGCCCATGAAAACAACTTGAGAATGCTCGAGCTAAGGATGTTAATATCTGGTTCTGTCGTTAGATGGGAATTTATAACATCGTTTTGGTTACCAAATAGCTCCAAAAGCTCCCTTGTATTAAGGTGTGCTCGTATCAGCGAGACATTATAGAGCTTTGAGTAGGTTTATAAAATGATGGTTTAACTGCCTAAAACTTATGAGAGAGGTAAACCTTAGAAGTAGAGCCTTACTTGAAAACAGTAGCTGCTGCTGTTGTCCTTATATCAATGGCACAGTCAAATAATATGGAAAAAAAAGAACATAATGAAAGTAGGAAATAATTTTAGTATGTTTAGATTGGGTTACACCAAACACAAAAATGCTGAATAGCAATGCAGTATAGAACAAGAGTATTAAAAATTATTACCTTTAAAGTGAAGTAGAGATCCTGCTATAAAATGTAATGAAACAAGAATTAAAACCACAATCATAAATTTTTAAAATTTAATCCCTACTTTGGAAGCTTTTTACACGTGTCCAT
>NW_013666163.1:433543-435488 GCF_000517525.1 Limulus polyphemus | reverse complement strand
ATCTTGTAGCGTGATCAGGTAAGTAGGTAGTAGACGAAAAAGTTACTATTTTAGAAATATTTGAATTTGTATACAGGAAGTGTTAGCGGCCATTTTAGCGTATCATTAGTATATATATATGTATATATATATATGCATAATATATCGTAACCAGTACTTTGAATGGTCGGTTTTTGCTCAGGAATTCGTTGAGGTGGTTTTTCGGTGCGTAAATTATTCGGAATCATTGTCGATCCCTATTATTAAGTAGGCCCGGCATGGCCAGGTGCTCTCTACAGGCAATCGGTGTCCAAAGCACGTTATATGAAATGGAGTGAATTATGCAGCAAGATTAATATCACAAATACATCCACTGGTCTGCCTTAAGGATCAACATCTCGCCATTCCTTTTCGACATCTATATCATGGGTTTAGCTCACTTTGACAGTCCATCCAGATGTTGTGTGCTAACCTCTGCCTTAGCCTTATCCACTACAATCTGGATTATGCTTTGCCAAGGATTAGTATGAATGATATACAGCAAGTAAATTTGAAACGACATAAACCCGTATTTTAGACTGGTCATAAAATGTAATTCATCCACCGCCATCAAAGCTCTAATATACCTCACAAGCCTCAGTAACATAGCAGAACATCAACAGCACATACAGTCAAAATTCTTCACTAGGATCTCCCAGCGTAAAGACCATGCATTTCATCTTTGAACCACTGCTCCTTTCAGTTGGGATATTCTAGTGACACAATAACCTTGAGACATCAGTCAGCCAGAGGATTGCCTTAAAGGAGATTCAAGATACAATTATGGGTGGAAAGGTGCTATACAGTCTCCACCAAGAGAGTTTATCACCACTATATCTCAGATTTTCGCATGTGGAATAAACATCTGTTGCCACTGGGATCTGTGGAAAAAGAGTATAGACAGGAAGTGTAAGGAATGAGAATAGAATGAAGCAGAAAAAGCTGGTCAACATCAATTTAAAGACCATGATAGGCAATCACCTGTCATCATAGTCACAGATGATTCCTACACAGCACATTTTGGACAAATCTGGTGGGGCACTCAAGCTTTCCACAAATAGCACAAGGATAGAGCTGGAAGCTATAAATTAAGTTCCTATGAATTTCTGAAACCATCAAAATACGAACAGCGTCACCAACACAATATTTTAATTTACAGGTAGTACAGCATTAAATTCAGAGTGGTTTGTTCCATGATAGATGACAGAGGGCAACAAAATGACTGCATGGTAAGACCATCACCTGGATTTATGTGCCAAGCAATGCAGGGGTAAATTAAATAAAGAAGCCGATGAGCTCGTTCGAGAGACTAGCACGACTATATTAGCAAGATATCAGTTTCCTTTGCACTATTAAGGTAAAGCAGCAACCATAGAAGATTTTCATCGACATTCAAAGGGACTGAGACTGCTGGAAAATAAAGTACTATACGGTTTAACTAAAAGGTGAGGGTCAATAAGATAATAAGCAGCTAGAATGCTCCTGGTAACATAAGTAAAGGAACTCTCTTCTACCTCATGCAGGGCAGATATTTTTCACATGAGAGAACAGCACTTGGTGTCTAACACCTGGGATTTTCACGTAGTACCCAACTAAACTTAACCATATCTATATCTGTATTAATTATAATTATGTTTCGTTAGCAAAAGATGCTCACACCATAACAATTGTTATTCTAACAAATGATTTACACATATAGTGTTCTGAATATTACTGAGTTTGTTGTGTCTAAGCCAATCTGATGAGTTCTGGTATTGAATGAAACGCGTCGTCGGCATTGGATTTTACACTATTCTCAGTAAAACTTTGTAAGACTGAATATACATACAATATGCCTAATACCACCATGTCATGACAAGTATAATTGATTATAAGTTAATATTTCATTGCCAAAAGATGTTCACACCATAATAGTCGCTACTGTAAC
>NW_013666163.1:427322-433412 GCF_000517525.1 Limulus polyphemus | reverse complement strand
CCAAAAGATGTTCACACCATAATAGTCGCTACTGTAACACATGTCTTATATTAAATAGCATTATGCTCACTATTGCCTGACCAGCTCTGCAATTGAGCGAAACGCTTCGTCAGTAATGGATATGGTAGAAAAAGTATTATTGAAATACATTATACATATTTAAGGAAAAACCCTAAGTGACTGAATAATAATAAAGTGCTTTAAAACATAATAACATAACATAATGTTTAGGGATAACAAGTGACCTATTGGTCCATTTAGGTTGTTCCATCCTCTAAACTAAACTAAAACTATTACATAAATTAAAAAGCTCAAAGCCAACCCTTATCATTCATATAGTTATCGAACTTTATCTTAAACTCGTATAAATTTACTGCTTCCACAACATTCGAAGGCCAACCACCCTGTTAGAAAAAATGCTTTCGTAACTGAAAATTACTCCTATCCTGCCAAAATTTATATTTGTGTCCTCTTTTTCTATAATTCTTACCATTAAGTATGAAAAAAAGACGATGCATCAACACTAAATTCCCTCTAACAATCTTAAACACCTCGATCAGATCCACTCTAACTCTTCTTTTTTTAAAAGAGAAAACTTGAGAGATCTTAACCTCTCCTCGTATGACAAACCCTACATCCAAGGCACAATTCTAGTAACCCTCCTCTGAACCATTTCCAACACTTCAATGTTCTTCCTAAGGTAAAGAGCCCAAGACAGAACACAATACTTCAAATGTGGCCTAACCAGTGACGTATACAATGAAATCATAAGCTCTTTATACTTGTATTTAATATTTCTGTAGATACAACTTAAAATCCCATTTGCCCCACCATATGATTGGATGACTTAAAGACTGATCAACTCCTACATCAAAACCCATTTCTTTCACAACACTGTTAAGGTTATTCCCATCCAAACTATACTTATAATTCAAATTGCGATAACCTACATGCATTATCTTGCATGTATTATAATTAAAACCCATCTGCCACTTATTTGCGTAACTCTCTAAATAATCTTAATCTTTTTGTAAAGCAGCAGTATCTTCCTCACAGCCAGCAAAACCCATGACTTTAATATCATCAGCAAGTTTTAGTAATTTATTGACCATTCTTTCATCTATGTCACTGATGCAAATCAAAAAGAAGTAAAGGTCCTAAGACTGAACTCTGAGGTACCCTACTTGTGACATTAATCCAGTTTGACTGAACTCCATTTGTAACAACCCTCTATTTTCTTTCACTCAGCCACTCTTCTATCCAATTAGCTAACTTATCCACCCACACCTATAGATATAATTTGTTTACAAGCCTTTTATGTGGCACCTTATCAAATGCTTTCTGAAAATCCAGATACACCAAATCTACACCTATACTCTCATCTACATAAGCAGTAACCTTTTCAAATAATGTCAAAGTATTTGTAAGGCAAGATTTTCCCTTGGTGAAACCATGTTGATTATCCAATAAAATTCTAAACTTTGTTAAATGACTTTACAAAGCATATTTTATTATACTTTCCAAACCTATCCCACAACTGATGTAAGACTAATGGGTCTATAATTACTGGGACATTTTTTATCACCTCCCTTGAAAAGAGGAATAACATTAGCCAACTTCTAATCCTCTGGTACCTGCCCAGTATTCAAGGACTTACAAAAATAGTAGCAAGTGGCTCACACATCTAATACTTAACTTCCTTTAAAAATATTGGGGAAATATTATATGGCCCAGGAGCCTTATCGTTCTTTAAGCTTCCCAATTTTTTTCTTAACAAGCTCAGAATTAAGGAAACCATATTGTTCGATCTTATATCCATCTGTTAACTGTTCAAGATAAGGCATATTGCTTAAATCTTCATTAGTAAAAACTGAAGAAAAAGCAGAATTTAATAACCCATCCATCTCATAATCATCAGATACGAGCCTTCCCTTATCAGCCCTCAAAGGTCCTACCCCCATTCTAGCATTTTGTTTAGCCTTAATGTATTCAAAGAAATCCTTACTGTTAATTTTTACATTTTTAGCCAACCTTTTTTCATACATCCTTTCTGATGTAATAATTTCCTGTCTGATAAACTTTCTTGATATTCTATAATCTTCTAAATCTCTAGTCAATGCTATTGTAATATGATAAATATAATTCATTATAGACCCATTGATATATTTCTGCTTGAAAAAATTATATTTAAATATTTTGCGACAAACAAAGCTTAAACTTTCAAAAAAATCAAACCTACTTATAAAAGGACTTGGAGAGTAAAATGCAAGCGTGTATTTCCTGTTAACTTAATCTTAAAATTTCGATGTGATTCAAGTTGCGAGTTCCTTATCATGATATTGAATTTCTTTTGAAATTCAGATTTTGTTTTGTTTAGATGCGGTTTACTTGAAAGAAAAAATGTAAGAAATTAACAGTGAATTTTCAAATAAAAATCAGCTTGTGGACTTAGCGTCAATAGTCACCTTAAAATTAACATTTCCATGTGTCTCTTAAGGAGTGTAGTTTTCGTTCTGTAAATAATAAAAGTGTATAATTTTTCGATTTCTTTTACGAAGGCAACTGTTTCACGGGCTAGCTCGGTGTTAGGACTCAAAATAATGTATACGTGTTGCCATGTTTCAAGTCAAACAAAATAAATAATAAACATTTAAAGATTGGTATGTTGGATTTTGTATAAAACCAGACAATATCAAATCATTTACTTATAATATGATAAATTTAAACTTGGAAGTTTTTGAAAATATTATCCGGTGTCTGAAATTGAAATTAAATACGATGTGATAAAGAAGGTTTTTTTTTCGTGTCCCAGAGGACCAGCTGTAAGTTTATGGACTTACGATGTTAAAATCATGGGTTCGATTCCTTGTAATTTACAAATAGCCTAATGCGTAGATTTATGCTAAAACAAACGAAAAAAAAGATAAGAAGTTCTTTACGCAGAGTATTTAACGATATATGTTATAACAAATATCTGTAGTTTGAAATAACTGTCACTTGAAATTAGTGTAAAATGTTGGCAGTAGTTTCTGTTATGAAGATAAATTATACATAGTGTTGCGTCATCGAGGTCACGTGACTGGTGTGGCGCCACCTATTTTCTAGAACTATCCTGTACCTTGGCGAATGATCTAGTATTTACTAGATATAGGGTAGTCTGGTATATAAAAGAGGATGACAACGTGACGGGATAATAATGTGTGTGTAGATAGTGAGTAATTGAACTGCAGTCAGAAGTATTGTTGACGTTCGTATAGCGTTTGTTATAGAGCGATTGTTGAAAATAAGTGTATCGTAAAGTTGTATTCGGAAAGAATAAACCAGTTTTATTAAGTAAGGACTTGTGTCGCTAAAGTTTCGTCGGAACGAAGTTACGGAAAGTTATTTAACAAACGGAGACGTAACAATAGAAATAATTTCAATATAACACACTAAAATAATATTCTTAAGATACCTGAAGGCTTGTAAAGACTATTTCACACTTATTTGTAACAGAATCTTCTTTTAATGAAACATTCATTCAATCTGTTATATTTTCCAATATTTGGTAATACACTTGTCATTGTAAGGAGGGGTCAACACATGCGAAACGCAAAAACTCTCTAGTTAAGAAATTAAATATAATGTGCTGGGAAGTCTTAATTACCAAAATTCACCATCAATACACGAATTTCTACTGATCTTACCACTTTCATCATGCTCGGCTAATAGGTTCCTTTGACTTCACCCTTGCTGACTGCTACCTATGAAGTTATTTCAAGATATCAGTCTGTCGCCATAGCCCAGCAACCGTTTCTCTCCTAAAGGATATCATTCTGACAAAGTTATAGCTATTTATAGGAAGATATGACGCGCTGTAATATCCAATACTACTGCCAGGATGGATGCAGTAATTGTTGTTTATTATTATTAAGCACAAAGCTACATAAAGGGCTATCTGTGCTCTGCCCACCACGGGTATCAAAAACCGATTTCTAGCAGTAGAAGTCCGCAGACATACTACTGTGCCACTGGGGGCAGCAGTAATTGTAAATGATGTTGCAATATCTATAAACTAGTGGAATACTAGTACTTCCCGTAACTTTTTGCTTGTAGTTGTAGGCAAAAGGTGTGTTATACGGTTTGCCCCACTGACTAGAATCAAAATATTATTAGAATATAAGATAACACTTCAGTGTACATGATATTGTAAAATTATTTTACAATGCGCCAAGTAATAATGTCCTTACACCGTGTTTACTGAGATTGGTGAACTACGGATAAAAATCGAGTTTAAATGACATCCAGAATGTCACGATAACAGTTGAAAATCCTGTAAACTGTCAAAGCAAGTTAAAATAACTTGAATGAAGGTAATTTACTGAAACTAGTCACAGAAAAAAAATGCTCAATTTTTAACAACAACATTGGGTAGACAACTTACAAGGTTGATACAGGGTATCTTTAAGCGTAAACCGCCTTCAGAAAAAAAAAAAAAACAATAAACAGAGCTATTAGGCCTAACACGGTGTACCAAACAAATAACGTTCAACTCTTCTGATGCAAAAATCATTTTTTGACACTAGAGGTCCAGCCCACGAATTACGACAAACGTAATGTGTGCCACAGTATAAGCTGTAAGCTTGGAAATACGAAGAAAACCAGAATAAAATATACAAGTTTTATCTTTAAATTGTTATTTTTAAAACATTTGAATATGTTAAAGATCATGGTCTGCTGCTGTATAACCATTTTAGCGGTAGTTCTAATTACAATGTGACATGTCAGATCTAACTTCAGGCCAAGTAGATCTACTTTCATGACATTACAATATGAGATCAATAAATCTTGGCTATATAAACGTGAAACACTAAAGGCTGATGAATAGTACAATCGCCGATAATTAATAGTTGTATGCAAACCTGAAATGTGATAAGTTAGAGCCCACTAATGCATATAACAGTATTTATCCAATTACTTAGCAAACTTTTCATTTATTCAAAAATACTTCATTAATTTGAAAGTAGACAACATGTCATAGTAATCTAAGATACGTATACAGTAGTTAATGTCGTTCAAAGTTTTATTTTTAAGTCACATGCTTTGGATGTATAATGAATAATTATTAAAGCACGAATAAATAGTAGCGTGTTCAGATTTCTGCAAGAGATTACTACATGTGCATATATAGTGTATATCTAAAGTAATTAATATTGCCACCGTTTATATAATACTTTTAATGTCATATTTTCTTCATGCACAACATGTTCTTTGAAATATGACATATTTATGACATATGATCCTGCTTGTTTGTAATAGTAATTAACGTCATAATGTAACTATATACTTTTAATAATTCACGCCAAGGAGCATCGCTAGTTTCAACGCCATTGTTGATACCAATCACTTTGGAAATAATATTGTAAACATGTATACAGCACATAGAGCACAGAAGTATGCCGTATTTACACCTAGTTTAGTTGTAGTAATTTTTAAACACGTAAATATGTTTATGTTCTCTTATTGTATATCATGAAACAGAAATATAGGTATCATTAGACGTAATGTAAAGTAGCATTGTGGGAATATTGGTAAGATAACACAAACAAACAACATAGTGTTAACAGCTGATTATACTAGCTTAACTCATGGACATATATTGTACTGTTACGTCTCCGTTCGTTAGTTAATTTTCCGTAAAAATTCTTTCCGAAGAAACTTTACCGATACAAGTCCTTTCTTAAATAAAACTGGTTTATTCTTTCTGAATACAACTTTGCAATACACCTAATTTTCACAGTCGCGCTATAACAAACGCTATAATTCACAACGAACGTCTCACGTGCTCGACTCAACTGTCAATTACACATACATTACCTTCTTGTCGTCACTGCTTGGCGGCTTATATATACAAGACTATCGCATATCTAGTAGCCTCTCGAGACTTCACGAACCTTCGAGAATATGACGTGTTACTAGCGTCATGTGACCCCCGCTGTCGTAACACTGCCCCTTCCTTGGTATTGTTCATCCCGAACAATAGCCATTTACACTAAACCAATAAACAATTAACAATAACTTAATTGAATGTACAGAATTTACAAACATAAA
>NW_013666163.1:404408-426322 GCF_000517525.1 Limulus polyphemus | reverse complement strand
CCTGCATAGTAGAGGGGTGTGCTTGCTTCACTTGTATCTTCAGTTGTGGACTGTCCAAGGCATCTACAAACTGATCTCTCAGCAACAACTTGAGGAGATCGGGAGGTGCAGTTGGGTAGGCCTTGTATGCCATACTTTCCATGTCCTGAGCCAGCTCTTGCAGGCTCTCCCCTTTAGCACGGACTCTCGTCCTAAACCTAGCTCTGTAGACTTCAGACTGATTTTGGGTTCTGTACCTGAGTTTTAGAGCCGCTACCAGTGCTCTATAGTTGTGCCTGTCATCTGCCGACAACTGTCCAAGTATTTCCAATGGTTGTCCCTTCAAGCTTGTTGCCAGATATACTGCTTTCTGCTCCTCTGTCCATCCATTCATTTCTGCCAGTAGTTCAAATTGTGCTCTATATGCTTCCCACGGTGCCTTCCCATCGAATTCCTCTGGCTTCCTTCGTACTGGATCACTCCTATTACTGACATTCATATCTGGGATGTGACTTCTAACAGGACTGAAGATGTCTGCATTAGGGTTTAGCTGCGGGGTCTGGAAGGGGCTTGTCATTGTCTGGGGCTGACTAAGTCAATGGTTAATGTATCTTCCTTGTGTAAAAGACAATAAATTATCCTTTAATATATTCAATTCGCTTTTAAATTTACTAATCTTTTCCGTTTGTACTTCTTGTTTCCTTTCTTGTTCCAGTTGCCACTGCTGTAGTCTCTCTTCTTGTTTCTTTTCTTTCTCCTCCAACAACTGCTGTAATCTCTCTTGTTTGTTTTGCTGTTCCAGCTGCCACTGTTGCAAGTTCTCTTGCAACTGCTGTTGTCTCTCTTCTTGTTTCTTTTCTTTTTTCTCTAACCACTGCTGTAATCTCTCTTCATGTGTCTTTTCTTTTTCCTCCAACAACTGCTGTAATCTCTGTTTTTGTTTCTTTTCTGATTCTTCTTGTTTCTTTTTTTTTCCTCCAACAACTGTTGTAATTTCTCTTCTTGTTTCTTTTCTTTTTCTTTTCTATCCCACTCCTGACACCAATTTGTTAGGCCCCCGTTCGTTAGTTAATTTTCTGTAAAAATTCTTTCTGAAGAAACTTTAGCGATACAAGTCCTTTATTAAATAAAACTGGTTTATTCTTTCTGAATACAACTTTGCAATACACTTAATTTTCACAGTCGCGCTATAAAAAACGCTCGTTCGTTGTGAATTATTCTCACGTGCTCGACTCAACTGTCAATTACACATTACATTACCTTCTTGCCGTCACTTTTTGGCGGCTTATATACACAGGGTGGTCACAAGTAAATAGACACCACCTTTTCAGAAAATATGAAATTTTATATTCACATGAATTAATATATTTATAATTTAACGAAGGTTCGTGAAGTCTTGAGAGGCTACTAGATATGCAGAGACTTCACGAACCTTCGAGAATATGACGTGTTAGTAGCGTCACGTGACCCCCGCTGTCGTAACAGTACTTTAAGATAACAAATTAATGGAAATGTTCAAGATTCTTTCTTTTCATTCTCATAACCATTTTATAAAAGTAGGCACACCCTGTAGATAGGCTTGCGCCAATATATATACTACGATTAGTGTATTAGATATCATATTACAGATTTATTAATGCTAATCCAATTCAACACTGTAACTATCTATATTAATATTGTTATGAAAATTCAGTTTCAAAATATGAATTCGATCGCTTACTTATATTTTCAGTAATTTATATAATAAATACGATTCATTATTGACTTTTATCGTGTACTTATCATATCTAACGATTAGGTCAAACTAAATACAATTTTGTAAATCTTATGCTGTGAAGAAAATTTGAAGACCGTCAATACATGTTCGTTACAAGCTGATTTCATTTTAAAGCCGTCCACTGTCTGTTACATATTCTGGGATATAGAGGCAAATTATAGATATAAGAAAATTGACTATATAGAAAAAGTTACTATATAAATCTATGGGCAAATGTAAGCCTTGACTAGAAAGCCATCATGGCGCCTACTTACATTAAAAGTCACGTGATGCCCATTACAGTTCATATTAGGCCTATAGACTAGCCTAGCTGATTAAGTTGAAATAAGATGGAAGGAATATTGAAAGGTGACTTGTGGAAGATAAACAAACAAACAACAACAAAAAGGTTATTTCTATACATCTCTGGTAACTAACCTTTTTTTTTCTCTCACTTATCAAGCTCGACGTGTTTCTCATTTCACATGTAAGGTGTTTTTATGACTTTACACAACGAAGTATTGTTATTTGCATACGAACATCAAAATTTTCATATAAGACTTTTGGGTGAGGCTGATCCACTTAACATTATTTCTCGTAATAATGAGTAACAAGTTTATGGCAATTACCTGAGGCAAATAAGCACCCATTTAATGCACAAATTGGGATGAATTTTATTTAGGAAAACAAACAAAAAAAAAACACCACCACCACCCACAACAAAAAATAAAAGGCATTTTTGATCATGAACAAAGAATAAATCAATATTTAAGTCTAGATTATTCTATCATACTACCTTGTCTATTTTTATACAAAATACATGTTTTTTTAATGAATAAAAGGGATTAAATATTATATAATATGGATATCTAGAAGATATTAGTCGTAGAAATTACGATACACCTAAATATAATCGACTTATAGTAAAGCAGCTGACAGTTTGGGTAATAATGAAGTGCTCTTCTGAGTAAGCATTTTATTCACATTATATCAATTTAAAACTTTTCCGAACTCTTGTGTAGACTAGTATAATTTTAAGGATTATAAAGTTTATACTGTATATCGTTCTTCGGAAATGTCTGATGTTCAAATAATTTTTATAATACCTCTTTTCGTAAACTCCGAGGAAAGTATTACATTGACGTCTTTTTCTACTAACAAAGCCCAAAAAATTTGATATTTTTTCGAGATGTCTAAAAGCATAATTTAAAGTGAATACTCAGACAAGAAAAATATACAGAAATGTTGATTTCTGGAGAAAATACGAAGATAAAAATCGTTCAGTTAAACGTTTAATTGTGGGCAAAAGTCACTCCCAATTTTGCTTAGGTCGTTGTTGTTCAATTGGCAGACCATGGGCGCATCCTGCTCTTCCGGAGAATAATATTCTATTGAAGTCCACATTATTTGGTTAATTGAAAACGCACTATCATGTTATTAATTTAAATACGTATACAATGATAAGGTTTGTATTTGAACAGGAAAAGATATATGCTCTCAATTGTTTTCCTTACCCATCGTCTGGACTTAAATGGTCATTATTCAGACAACCCTGAACTCTATTAAATGACCATATCCAAAACTATATTATCATTGAAACACAATTCTCAAAATGTTTTTATAAAATAATTCCAAACAAACCATTAAAAATTTTAAAGGTTCAGTTTCAACACCAAAGATAACATTAAAACTTCAGTAAACACAGTAATCACAAGCTTTACAAATTCTTCATTGAACGAATCAATATTTTTACATTTATTTTTCAAACAAAATGTCACCACCACAACATTACGACAATCAATCTTACGGAAACTGCGTTAAACATAATGAAATATTCTGAGTCTGTTATATTCAATCTTGATATAATTAATCAGAAATAACAGTAAGATGAACAAGCATAACACAGTCCTAAATTTCTTAATCATATCAGAGTAAGCTATTAAACAAAAAGGAAACCCAGTATAGCATCATTGATATTGTACAACTGAGCCACAAACACACAATGAACAATTGATTCGATTTCGGAATTCGATGAAACAGTTGCCTATAAGGCATCTACTGTACGTGTTCAACATTATCATCTAATCTACTGGTTTATATATATTACAGTAACATCGGTTAATAGACCAAAAGCTTCGCCCAGAATCTTATTAAGATCCAACGATGCATGTAATTATGGAAAAGTTTAAAGAAGACGACCTCTAAGAATTAACAAACTCTATACAGATGGATGCACCAAACTATACATCAGATGGAATATCAGATAGTTTTATTAATCGGAAATGCTATTCTAGACTACGCTGATGACGTCATATTGGGAATATCGGTAATAGCTGACATCACTGTCTACTAAAGGAACTACCAGCCCTGGATCTTGTTGTCAAGATATCGTTTCTTTCGAATTGAGGTTTCCTAGGCTGCTGAACTGGATCAGTGACAAGTTGTTGGATGGTGGTAAAGACTCTTTCCTAACTGGTTTACTGTCTCCTCCGCACATAATAGCAAACTTCATTTCACGGCACATTTCCACACATAACGGCTCCTGTGGAAACGGAACACAATATTAAAATTACATTGTAGATAATTTATGAAGCAAAATGGTTCCTGTAGCAAACGAAACACAAAGATGCACTTGTGTACGTTCAAAATAATTAAGTAAAGGCTTTGTAGTGTATTGGATATGTAATGATTTGTTATTCATGATGTTAGAAAAAATACGTAGGTTCGAGAAGTCTGGATAGAAATGAATAAAAACCCTATAACACTGAAGAAGAAAGGTCCACCTTTCGAAAGTGCTCAGGTTATAGGGTTTTTATTCATTTCTAATGATTTGTAATATAACTCATCCAATTTTGCATCAGTTGTTCTTATGAAAATATTGTGATGTAATTTTACATATGTTTGTACACATATCTTACTCTTAAAGATACCAAAAAATATTTAATAGAAAATTAACATTCTGGAAACTACTGTTTTGTCATTAAAGTGGACTTTTAACTGAAGTTAGATACTATCACGCGTCACCGACCAAACGAACAATTAGGCCCGGAATAGCCAGGTGGTTAAGGTACTCGACTCACAATCTGAGGGTCGCGGGTTCAAATCCCCGTCACACCAAACATGCTCGCCCTTTCAGCTGTAGGGGCGTTATAATGTGACGGTCAATCAAGAGTTGGTGGTGAGTGGTAATGACTAACTGTCTTCCCTCTAGTCTTACACTGCTAAATTAGGGACGGCTAGCGCAGATAGCCCTCGTGTAGCTTTGCGCGAAATTCAAAACAAACAAACAGTAACGTTTGCTACACTATAGGTTACGTTCACATGTATCCTTAACTTCACAAACAACACTCCAACAGAAATTCCAAGACTAATGGTAACTACGCATAACTTATTTATAAACCTACTAGTCAACAAACAAGAGCAATGCATTCAAAGTGTACAAACCTGGAGAAAGGTATGCATCTTTGGGTGTATGATGTTACATGAAAAATTGTAAATATCTTCGAGGCTTTATACGTGACAAGTTTCACCTGGTCCAGTGTTACTGTTAAAAAATACTAAAAACTGCTTGAAGCACGTCAAGATTTTAACGAAGCCCCAACAAAGTGAAACTACTGAGATGTCAGAAGTCATTAATGAGATTGCTTATACAATTCATATCTTAATCTCAAGTAATAATAATGTCATTTTGGCTGATCAGTGGCTCGACACTCAACAGAACCAACTAGTCAAGAGTGAATACACCATTTTTATGTCTCTTGAAGCGTGTGGTGAAAGTGAATGTGATATCGAAAATGATCCAACACTCAGATCTGTCAGCCTGAATAAAGCACGATCTAATTATAAAGACGTCATCACATAGTTCGAAAACAACAGGGATTTATGTGAAGAAGATGATGATGCAATGTGTTATTTGCTCAAAGCTGCTTAGAAGCTTCAAAAGAAATTTAATTCAAAAGGAGACTTTATTACATAATTTTATTTTTTGGAAATGATTTGTTGTATATATTAGATCAAACTATGTTTTTGTATTCTTTAATTAAGTACGTAATTGGTTTGAACAAACTGACGTAAAGAATGTTAGTCTGATATTTTTATGGCACATACATCTGTTTGTTGTTTACCAGTTGCATGTCCGCCCGTAATAGTTTGAACCCTTGCATTTATCGATCGATGATAGATGCTATTAATACTGGTCATTGTATTCAAAAACGACTGGTTCGGTTGTCCGGATGCCTCGATAATCCGGTCGAATTAATTAATCAAAATACGTTCGGATTAAGGAGGTTTCACTGTATTCATTTTCTACTTAGTACAGGATGTTTCTAGATCGTGGCATAAAGACTAGCTTTCTCTAACAAATACACATCTAAATGAAAATATAATTTACAACAATATCAATACAAATGTTAACAGTAGTACGTATAGGTTTCAGACAGAAAATGCACAATTAACCAACATTACACAACTATGGGCAATATCAATACAAATGTTAACAGTAGTACGTATAGGTTTCAAACAGAAAATGCACATGTTAACAGTAGTACGTATAGGTTTCAGACAGAAAATGCACAATTAACTAACATTACACAACTATGGGTAATATTTATTTAAAACAATAACACGACCAGGAAAAACTAATTGTAAAAATACAAGTAACAAGTTCGTCAGCAAGCATTACTCGGTCAACTAACAATTATAACGGAAATCTCAGCTTAAGACATATTTTAAAGAACAAAGGGTCATATGCAAAAGAATTAAAATCGGTTAAATTAAAAAAAATATCTAAATAATTAGATCAAAACTGTCGTGGTTGTGGTCCTTTAAACATTAAATCGAAATGAATTAATTTCAGAAACAACCTATTGGGCTCATTCCTTTAATAGTAAGTTTTTGTTCCAAACAAACCAGCTGTCATCATATATCATTAACATTTTATGTTGACTTTATTATTTTTTCAGGGAAATCATAATGGTTTAAGATATTTTGAAATGATGTTATATTTGATGTCGAAATTTTCTGGAAAGATTATAACACTAAATAGAGTGTTTCGATACCCTTGGTGGGGACATCACAAATAGTCCTTGCGTAGCTTTATTCTTAATAACATATAATGAGTGTGTTATTAAAGCACAAAGTTATAAAATGAGCTATCTGTGATGTGACCAACAAGGATATCGAAACCCGATTTTTAACGTTATAAGCCCTCAGATTTGCCGCTGAGTCACATTAATCAAACAGAGTTAAAGTTTTTTATTACTATTTTTAATGGAGAAATTATTGAAGGTTTATTATATAAACAAAGATGTTTAGGAATTACTGGAAAGGGATTTTAAAGTTTTATCATTGAAACAAATAGACCACAGAACAGCTTTCTTTACCTCTGGTTAATGTTCCATTACGTTTCGTAGTTAAAATAGTGCTTTAAAGATATTTGATTTATTAGAGATCTTTTTTAAGTCCTGAGAAGTGTTTTTTCTCAGCGTTTTTACAACGAAAATGAACCCTTAGAATCACACGTAAAACTATGAATGAGATAATATTATTTAGCCGCGGCATAGCGACTCATAGAATGGTTCTTGAGTTTTTTTTCAAGTACAAATTTTTAGCTCATAGCTCCATCTCTTGACCTATTTGAGTTCTAATTACAGCCGCGGCTATTGAGGATTCCCCCTTGTTGTCCCACGTCACTTATTTTTAGCTTTATGCTATGATTTATAACGAAGACCAAGAATTAAGTAGAAATATTCCGTTTATATCTCTCTTAACATCTCCAATATAAAACACGTTAGGAATCAACGTTTCGTGCGGGTTTAAAAACACCAGATGGTATGGGAGTTATCCTATGAAAAGGAATGTTGGAATTCAGGATAAAAAAACTATGTTTACGAACTTGATTGTACACATGCTGCTATAGTTTGAAATATCACGCTAAAAGTTATTATTTTTTTGCGTGAAATTAATGATCAAATGATGTAAGGCTCTGATGGTGGAGAGAGTGAAAACGATGTCATAAGAACATCAAATACAGCGTGTAATACATGTAGAAGTCTTGATTTATGCAATAACAAGGAATCTTCTTTTAGTATCCGCCTCATTTCTCCCCCTGTATTTTTTTCTGTCGTCACGATCGGGTTTTAAAACACATTTTCTTTTTGATCTAGTTTTTCAACTACGCCTGTTCTCTCTTCCACTCTCTTGCTTCTTTTATGAGCCTTTTGGAGTTTTTTCTGTTGCTTATCTCACTTACTTTCCTTTTTTCTTTACTAGTCAGCGTCTTCACGTTTTTATTTTTTCAAATAATTTTATCGTAGGTTTCTAATTCTCTCAACTCTGCTTCGCACTTTCTAGCTCGGGCACAATTACAATCTTTATTTAAGTGTTCATCCATAAATCAGGGTATTTGATACGTTAATTAAAACGGAAGGAAAAATAATGTTAAGGTATATATATATTAGGTTTGTAAATAATACATACACATCATTCAAATTTTATTTGCTCTATATTTTGTTTCAGATATTTGCGTAACTGTACACGAGCGCCATATGCACTTGCCGTCCCTTGTTTGGAACTGACAGACTAGAGCTAGTCAACAACACTCACCGCCAACTCTTGGGCTACCGAAATCGATTAGTTAGGTTTAGCCGTTATTTCAGGCTAAGACACACTTGAGTGGTGTGGCAGCCTACTTCGCTAGCATCGAGCGGTGCGTAGCGACACTGCGGAGTTGGTGGATACACGTGCACTGCGTCAGGGGCGATAGATTCCGAAGATAATCATGGCCATATCAACTTAGACTAATTGGCCACTAATGATGGACTGAAGTTCGAATGATGATGAGGCAGGGGAGAAATACTTTCTAGAGAACGGTTCCCCTCTGGATCTTACTTTGGGGACATTCCTATGCAACTGGAACCCCCATGCTTTTTTTTTTCTTTTCACTATCTGTGTTGGACACGTTGTTTGTATATAAAAATAACAACTCTGAGTCATGTGAGATGTAATTTGTTCCTCCATGCTGTTGAGTATTTTGAAGTTTTCATCCAAACAGGAGTATAATGCAACGGCAAAGCCTGCTTCTGATTGCTTGAAGTCAGAGCAGTCACAGCTCCAAAATTTTGCCGTTGAGGTATTTTTTTCAATACTACTTGTTCAATCACATAAAAATGGAAAGGCGGTGATAAGCATAGGAGTATGCCACTTGTATCAACGTTCGGAGCGCGATCTGTCGTTAACGGGACGCGAACCATGAAATTTCAGATTCATAGCACGGCACGTTAACTACTAAGCCACACCCAGCCCGTTATAATTTTTTTAACATAGGATATTATTGATACAAATAAGCAGTGGTGACACAGTTTGTGTCGAAAGTTCCATTGTTTATCAAAAAGGCTCCTTTCAGTTTTGATGAAGATGAGCACGAAGTAATTAAATAATGAGCCCATATCTAAAATTAGTTATTGTGAAATGTAATTTTCTTCAATATGAAACATTTTATTGCATATTCGTTTGAAATTAAATCTTGAAATATGAAATATTTTTGTTTGTTTGGAGTTAAGCACAAAGCTACACTATGGGCTATCTGTGCTGTTTACCACGTGTATAGAAATCCAATTTTTAGCATTATAAGCTCACAGACTTACCGCTGAGTCACTGTGTGTGTGTGGTGGGGGGCGAAATATTAAATATTAATAAAGGTTATTTTACGCCAAGACTGAGGTTCTAAACAAATTCTCGAACCAAACTTCATGCAATTTAAATACAAGGTAAATACAAATGATACACGACTTACCCTTTCTTCAGAAGGAAGTTTTCGCAATTTCCAGGTGAATTCTAGAACAACTATTAAACACGCCATACACAATCCAGAGGACAGAACTACAAAAACACCCCCTACATTATCTAGCCCTAGTTCACTAGCTGAACCGGAAAGGCTTGTTTCTTCCTTGATACAGTTCTTCTCCTTATTTTTCCACCACCGTTGTTTCAGCATTTGTAAGATACCACCTTCTTGGAGCTTCAGGATGGCACTTGATAACAAAGTCCGATAGGGTGAACCTTCAGGATAAGAATTACAATAAAGAAAGGCTTCTAGCCAGTGGTTAAAAACTTTTGAAGACAGCGTTTACAAAAATATTAATTTTACAGCCACGATTAAAAAAGGTTTAACAGTCAAATATGAACCATAATTACAAATAAATAAATAATGTAAATCCCTTTAATTTAGTGGATCTCCCTCCCCTCATACCACCACTGAAGAGGGACGTCCTAAAGACATCAAGGTCTATAAGCATCACTGGTTCTAGCAATATAAATCAATACAATGAAATAAAAAGTTCACTTCCGTATAAAATGAAGTGTCAATCTCTCATATAATTAAAAGATCCTTAGTTGTTAAAGAACATTTCAGACAAAGACATTTTAATTACTTTCAGAGTTCCAGTTTGGTGTTTTTCATGAAAGTTGCAAATGACTATTGTAACATCCCTTAAAAAGTGTTATTTTTATTATATATGTACAGCTATTTATCCTATAACAAGAGAGTTTTGACAGTAAGTATTATAAGTTAAACAGAGCAAATTAAAACCACCTTTTTTTGCTCTTTCGTGGAAAATAATTAAGAGTTACGTATATGTGGAGGAGTTAAAAGCAACTATCTATTTATATTTTGTTATAGCAAAGTCACACCTGGCTATCTGCTGTGTCCACCGAAGGGAATCGAACCCCTGATTTTAGCGTTGTAAATCCGAAGACTTACCACTGACCCATCGGTGGAATTTTAGATTTGTACGTGTGTGTGTGTGACAAGTATTAGTTTTATTATTTTACTGATTCAGTTACTCCGACCTTCTTTCTTTTGCGGATTTACATAAGTATATAAGTGGTTGTAGATTCTACTGTAATGATAAAGTTAACTTTAGTGCATGTATACAAAATAAAAACCTCAAGAACTTTCGACCTGACTGTTCATGAGATTTGGAACTGCTGATGCATAAGTATATTCAATTTATACCAGCCCTTTTTTGAATCGTCGACACAGGAATACAAATCAGTAACTCCTGTTTCTATATAAGAGAAACTTAACAGCTTCTTAGCGAACACAGAAGAGATCTTTGTTGCTTCTTTCTTCGCAGCAGACTACTTCATTTTGTAAAGTGCAGTAAAAACTCCACGAACTATCGTAAGTGAATTATGTAAATACTTAAGAAAGGACATTTAAAATTTCGTAAGTTTATCTACCTACTAGTTAAAGAATCGATCGAAGTTACAGGAGAAAGAAATTCTGTAAAGTAGAATAACTATTTTAACTTATAAAACAGCTTACAAAATAGATTTAATAAAACATCGCATCCTCCATTAATATGAGTTTTCTTTAGAAAACAATAACTGCACGTCTAACTGGATTCTGAACTTATATAGAGTTGAATATATAGCAAACTGTTTTAATTAGTTCTTTTACCTGTAATTCATGGTCTGAAGCTAGGCATATATTATTTTTGGAATTAGAGCATTTTATAAATATACATTTTGTTTGTTTTTCATCAAGTTTTCCAAATACCGAAAGATAAGTATAGTAATTCAGAATTTATATGTACATATAAGTACCAATGCTAACGAATAGTCTTGTTAGGTTTTTGTATTTGGTCTGATGATACCTTTGTTTGGTAGTCCATCAGACCTTTGTTTGGTAGTACATCGGACTTAAAAGTAATACCGTAAAAAAGCAGCTTCTCCTCAACAGACCAATCATAAAAATATCTCCAATTAATAGTTCAGAATTATTTAATAGCTTATATGTGTGTTAGTTTTGTTTTAAACATAAGTAGAGTCATGTTCCTTGATAGGACTATAACGTTAGTATAACCAGTAAAACTTTTTAAACATCCTTTGTAATTCCATATTACTCAGGGCATGGCATAGACAAAGTGAAATCTATCAAACTAGAGATTTAGTGTAAAACTGTATCAAATAGGATTCGAACATCCCTACGTTCAAACGAATGTGGAATTTCATGGAGTCCGCACGACCCAGTGTATTCGTGGATTCTAATTTAAAAGGCGTCGAGAGGGTGAAAAAAGGGAATTATGCTTTTTTGATGGAATCAACAAGCATTGAGTATATAGTGGAAAGAAACTGTGAGCTTATGCAAATTGGCGGACTCCTAGATTCAAAAGGATATGGTATTGCAACGCCATCTGGTAAGTATTCTTGTTTGTACAATTATATTTGGTTAAATATTGAAATTATAGATCAAACTTCTGATGCAAAAACAAAATATCATTAGCAACTTTTAAAACATCGTAAATTTTAAATGACTTGGTGGAGGAACAATCCTCCTTACCAAATATCCTGGATCCACCGTAATATATATATATATGAAAACATACAATGTTTTTAAATCATTTTTGTTTATTTATTTATTTATTTTTGGGGGAGCGGATATATATCAATGAGTAAAGCATGTAAGAAGTATAAATGTGTTTAGTTTGATGTTACTATCGTGGAGGTTTCAAGACCAATTAATGTTGAAGTTTTGACTTTAGGAAAACATGGATCAGTGTGTTCTGTATGTTTAGAAGGATTTTCATATAATATTTTATTTGATCGAAAGAGATACAGTGGAAAGGGCTCACATCCATTCTTCAACTCAAACTAAATTAATCATTTTATGGTAACATAGCAAATTATATAAGTTTTTCGCATATTTGTGTTTAGCGTGAAATGTTTTTAGATATTGCAGAGTTGATACCTGTAGAAGAAAGACGTGAGTGAAAAAATCCGGAAATTAAAATTAAAGATGGACATTCGGGAATGTAACTTGTAATTATTATTCGATTCCTAGTATTATGAGCGAACATTTTTGCTAGAAACAATTTATAGCACACTTAAGTCTCTTAAGTTGTTTTGATGTAAGTATATACACTCAGTTAATTTTGTGAAAAATAGATTAGACAATTTTACACTCAACAAAATGTTTAGTAAAAAAAAAAGTCCTTTAGTGAAAGTTTCTAAAGTAGCTGGAAGATTTCACTTAAGGTGTTGTGGTCTCTCAGTTGATTAACAGAATTGAAGAAGACAAAAGAACATTAGCTGATAGCTGTTTTTAAGTAGACATCGATAATTATTGTCTGTGATTAGACAATCTGAACTGGTAAAAAAAGTAATTAGCATTGTGAAGCGAATAAAATCATGACCCCAAGCTAGGTTTGTTTGTTTTGAAGTTAAGCACAAAGCTACACATTGGGCTGTTTGTGCTCTATAAACCACGGGTATCGAAACCCGGTTTCTAGCGTTGTAAATCCGCAGACATGCCGTTGTGCCACTCGAGGCCCCAAGCTAGGATAGATGAACATTAAAACTGTAGACATTGCTTACAAATATCTTAATTAATACTTATGCCTAACGCCGTAGAGTTGTTTGTTTGTTCTTTCCGAAACACTGATAGAAAGATATGTCTATTGAAAGAAATGCTTAAAATTCGTTGTTACTCTCCATTTTTTACACTAAACATTTCATACATTTGTTTAAAAGTTTGAAATATGATTCCATTTATTTGTACCTCGATTGACAAAAAAAATGAAAGATTCGAAACACCATCTCGTATAACTACTTATGATAATTTCTAGATTTTGTTTGTTTGATGTTAAGCGTAAATCTACGCAATGGGCTATCTGTGATATGCCCACATAAGGTATCGAAACCTGATGTTAGTGTTATAAGCTCTCAGGTTTACCGCTGAGTCACTGGTGGCATAATTTCTAGAACTAAATAATATTACGAAACAAAATAAGTTTCAAACATGGTTTTTGTTTCCACCGGTGACAAATATATATGTATATATATTTAGTTATGTTATGCTTTGATTAAGTGATTATTCCAAGTTGTACTATTCAAATCACCTGTAAATGGGGAACATAAGTAGATTTACAAGTGCAAAAAAGAAACTGCTGAGGAATTGAAAAGTACAGTCTATAAAATTAACTAGCGTATAAGTAAACATTTTCTCAGTATTTCAATAAATTTGATTTAGGGTATTAAATTGGTCATTTACCTTAAAAAAAGCTTGCGTAGATCCTGACCGAAGACAACCATACTGAATGGATGTCTGCTTAGCCAGGTCATCAGCGCTCTCTATCGGCGAAGTCATCCGTTGCACGGTCAAGAAAGCTGCAAGGTTGGCTGTGTACGAGGATACCATGATAAGGGTGAAAAACCACCAGATTCCAGAAACTACTCTTGTTGAAACAGCCCTAAACATTAGAACTTGTTTTAGACCTCATAAACTTAAATGTTTTTAACACTGGTGAAAAATAAAAAGATTTATATTTCGCAAAGAAATTCAACTGGAAATTAGTATTTAAAACTGTTTAGTGATATTCAAATACAATTGAACAGAAATCGCTTGTTTATAGTGAAATTAGTCGTCAAATTAAATTATTTGTTCATGGTGAATTGAAATTGTTCTCGATAACTGAATATACAGGCTCTGTAGACTTCAAAGAAAAGCCTCTTGCCATCAAAAGAAAATTGTTTGTTGACATAAAATGTAGCATTACTTGTTCATTATTTCGAATCAAATTTGTAATGAGAGTAAAAAATCGTCAGTTGATAATCACCTGGTGACAATAAAACATAATCTGAAAATTGCATTTCATTCACATCTTTTAACTGTGGAGAAAAATAATTTGTAGTAGTTTACCAGAGTGAGTTATAAACTAAGGTAAGTAAGTAAGTGTGTGAGTAAGTGAGTTACACGTTCTTAAGGAGAAGAGGTAATTATAGAACAAAATATATTGTAGTAGCTTGATATTCGATTAATATATTTAACAAATGCCTAAGCATTAACATGTGACTTTTTCAATACCTGTCAGATTACATGAAAACATCCAACAGATTGTTCTAGTTTCTCACCTTGGTGTGACTTCACACCCTTGTTGCAAGAGGGAGCCACCAGTGAACCATAAGGTGTTGAGCAGGGTGAACTGATTCTCCAGGGTATCAGGATGTGGGTCACAGGGATGAGGGTTTGTCCATTCATAAGGACTGAACCTAGCCACGATGAAAAGAAAGAGACTTACTCCGAGGAAAGCTGTCACCATGTACACCCACACTTCTAGAGACAGTGGGGATAGAAAGGAAAACAGCTTAGGGATTTTCCTGGAGGGTTTTTTGAAAAGAATGCTTATCCCCAAGTTCATGAATGGCATCGTGAAATCGACAGCGTCTTCTCGCTCGTACGTTATTGTCAGATCTACAACTGCTAAATCTGCTTTCTAGAAAGACAAGCAAAGAATGCAAAAAATCTCAAAAACTCAATACCTTTTCCAAAAGATGGCAAAATGAATTCACATTTGTAAAAATGTTTAAACTTAATTCATTTAAATTTTCCTTTTGTATATTCATATTAATAAAACACAGATACCTGATATATTTGACAAAGGGGAAGTGGAAAGTACACTCCTCAAAAACAGAAGGAAAGAAAAAGGAGATAAAACTTAGTTGTTGAAATTATGAATTCTTTTTTATTCACTAAAATTTGGAAAAATTGATTTTAAACTTACTTTTATATTTCAATATTAATAAACCAGATATATATGTGTCTCTGTGGGGCTGATTCCTGGAAGATTCAGTCTCTGCACAAAGCTTCATTAAATATTTTTATACAAACGCGTTCATTGACACACGTTGCTACACTGGGCAAAATGCAAAGCCTTTAATCATTTTTATATACTAATTTTGCTACGTTATGGTTCAGGAGAACATTTGATTAAGCACAGTAGTACAATGATTGAACATATTAAGCAGTTGTATAGGATAGAACGAACAAACGATGTGAAAATACGAACCCCTTCTATCAACTCACGAATCATGCCATTCCATTCTCCCCATTCGTTTCTCTTCCCATACGTGCGATCGGCCGCTTCTCGAAATTTGTACTTAAATCCAAGTACCTTAGAAATTTCCTCAATAAGATCCACGCAGTATCCCTCATACCGACTGTTCCCCCTCAGATTAGCACCTTCCTTCCGTGCTATGTAAGGAGGATTCTGGATAAAGTAATATATATAAATTAGAAACTTAAATATGCATGTATATGAATAAGATTGGTGTTTTTACTCATTATAGTAAAACCCATCACAAAAATGATTATTTAAACATAATTCTTTTTCATAGTGATGATAGATTATCAGTCATAATCAGTTGCATTCAATATATTGTTGTAACGTGTTCTATTGTTGAGAAAGTTATTTTGAATTATTTGACGAAAATAATGCAAAGTTCAATTCACATAACCATAACGAATTGATTTATTACTTCTTAACGTTTGCTACAGGCAATGATCACTTTGACACAAGTTGTAGGCTTAAGTTCACAAACAATGTTTCAACAGAAATTACTCCCTAATGGTACCTATCCTAACATTCTAGGTTTGATCGATGCATAAACAAGTAACTCACGAGTAATTTAATAGCAGAATAGATGCGCTAACTCTCACAGTCTAACAATGAAATGAAACACTCATTAACTTCTTATTACTCGTATCTATAATCTACTCTTGTTCCTAGATACTTCACAAAGCTTCTCGATCGTTAGTATTTACGAACATTCTAGGTATTGCATCATCATCATGATTAGTAGCTTCCTCTAGTAAAGAACTAAATTATAACATTGAAAATATAGCTTAAAACAATGCCTCCAGTAGTTCAGCGGTAAGTTTGACGGCTTATAGCTTTACAAATTGTTACGGTTGAATAGCAGAAAGCTGACGTAACATTCGAAACCAATAGGTTTAAAATTTGTGATAAAAATCACGTTATTGCAGATGTTTTTTTTTTTACCACATTTCTCTTAATTTGTCCACTGCGGACTCAAAATCAGGTGCGTGGAAAAACTAAATTTCAGATCTATCTCATGTCACCTACAATTCACTGTCCAAGAGGCCTTTCGTGTAATGCCAGAACGTGTCAATTGGGTTGGAATGACAGATAAAAGATTATTCGAAACGCTATTTATTTGGGTCCGCAATGGAATTAAGAGGAACTTGAAAAAAAACAAAACATCCACAGTATGTTGTAATTTTTACCACAAGTATTAGGTCTATTCATTTATCTATTGCTTGATTTTTAAACTGGGGAAGACGTGGCCTTAGCGCCGCTTTAGAAGTTTATATACGCTGCTCATACTGTACTCTGCAACTTCGTTTTTTTCCATTACTTTTGTTTCTTTAGACATACAATTTATATTTTTTAATTTATTGGACCATTTTTGTTACAAATTTAATTACTTATTTTTTATTTACATAGAATTAGTTTTTGCTGTACTATCTATACCGTCCCGCTTCCGACTTTACACCAAAAGAGTAACATGCCCTAGAACCATTTATCTCAAACATTAAGCTAATCTAAAACTCACTGTTGGAGTCGTTTAATGGTGTTAGGGAGGATTATTTCGTTTTACATCCTTGGCGAATCGCAATCTGTGGGCGCGGGTTCGAATCCCCGTCACACCAAATATGCTCGCCCTTTCAGCCGTGGGGGCGATATAATGTGACGGCCAATCACATTATTCGTTGGTAAAAGAGTTGGCAATGGGTGGTTATGACTAGTTGTCTTCCCTCTAGTCTCACACTACTAAATTAGGAACAGCTAGCGCAGATAGCCCTCGTGTAGCTTTGCGCGAAAACCTAAACAAACAAACAATTTACGTCCCTAGTGTCACACGTTTCAAGGGACAGGGAAGTCACTGATAGTGCCTAAAAAAAACTGTTTTTATGATTGTTGTCAGTAAAGTAATATTCTACTTCATTAGCAGCATCAGTTAACATGCTCATATATCCATTCATTTCTATTAGTTTTAATTTATTTAGAATACATATTTTTGACAATGATGACTACTTTGCATTATTAGTTTAGTATATGGATTTGGGATTAAAATACATTTACTAATCTGGGCGAATACCGTGAGATAATATTGGGATTACGGCTGAAAATATTGTTAAGAGCGACGGTACTCAACTGATGATTCAAAGCATTTTAATCAATTTAAATTTTGTTTTTTGTGACATTGCATACTCCTAGTTTGATCGGTATATTAATTTCTATGTTAATGTTTAAATGCTTTGATCAGAAGTTATGGATAAAAACCAATCGAATCTCATACATCAGCAGCTGGGAAAATTTCCTAATTAAACATCTTATTAACACATATTTTATAATCAGCGTAAAAGAAACGTTATTGTGTATCATCCTTAAATACTCTGTAAGCCAAGATACTGTACTTCCGTTATTAGAATAACAACTTTATGTGTTATCCTCAAAATCTTATGTAAAAGTCAAGATAGTGTACTTCCCGTTACATATTCTTTCCGAGAAACTTCAGCGATACAAGTCCTTTCTTAATTAAAACTAGTTTATTCCTTCTAGATACAACTTTGCAATACACAGAATTTCTACAGTCAATACATTTGCAATCTCGATAACAAAACACACACTTTATATTACCATCACTACCGCTCGATTGACTCAATTATTTGTCTTTATATCTATCTATCTGCAATTTTGCTTTATTTACCGGGCTTATATACTAAAAAAGAGGGCGCCTGGAACAGATTAGAGTTGCCAGGAAAATTCAAGATCCTTTGATAATCTCATAACGTGTTACCAGAGTCACGTGACTTCCGCTGTCGTAACATTCCGTTATTCGAATAACATTCTCATGTGTTATCCTCAAAATCTTATGTAAAACCCAATATACTGTACTTCCGTTATTCGAATAACAATCTCATGTGTTATCCTCAAAATCGTATGTAAAAGCCAAGATACTGTACTTCAATTTATAAGCGATTTTGGCCGCTAGCTAGAACGAGTTTTAAACAATCCATAATGAAGTAATTAATAGTTCCTAATACTTATTTCTCAACCTGCTCAAATGGAACCCATCACAACACACCAACTCTCCCCATCTATCGTACAGACTTTAGTAATATCCCTGTTAATTGCTCGTTTACTCCTTCCATATTGTTCAAGATTTCATATCCTATCCTGAGTTGAGGAAGTAGCTTTAAAGAGTTGGGTTATCTTTAAAATTCACTGGCATATTTTTGTTGTTAGATAGTGTGACATGGACTAAAAACAAAAAACGAATTCCAAACTAAGCCGTAGCTTCGGGTCACCACAATCTAGTCCTAGTTTTCCATCATATAAACGTTTTAGTAAGCCTACTTAGTTAACCATCTTTATAGAAACTTCAGTAGTCTTGCTTTTCTCACGTTCCTCAACAGCCAAGGCTCCAAAGATAGCTGCTACAGTTGATCCATGCTAATTGACATATATATAAGCTGTTTTACACCATCCACCATTTCGCACTCCAATCAATCTTTCATTTTAAGATTTTTATTCATTTATTTTTGGGATTCATAGCCTTGGCGGTTAGGTCACTAGACTCGCAATCTGAGGGTTGCAGGCTCGAATTCCATCCCTGAACATGCTCGTCCTTTCAGTCGTGGTGGTGTTATAATGTTACGCTCAATCCCACTATTCTTTGGTAACTTGTTGGCAGAAGGAGGTGTTGAAGAGCTGCTTTATCTCTAGTTTATCACTTCAAATTATGAAAGGCTAGCGCAGAAAACCCTAGCGTAGCTTTGCGCGCAACTTAAAACAAATATTCCTTTTTATTTATTTTGTTTGTTTGTAGTTAAGCACAAAGCTACATAAAGGGCTATCCGTGCTCTGCAACTACGGGTATTGAAACCCGGTTTATAGTGTTGTAAATCCACAGACATACCGCTGTGCCACTGAAGGGCGTTTGTTTTGTATCGTGTATATTGCTATTGTTTATATAATTAACACTCCACGTGTCGCTTTACAGTTTCTTCAGGAGTGTTCCACTAAAACACAAACCGTAATTGACAATAATATAAGGGTTCTTTTCACTTTACAGTTTTCTTAGGAGTGTTACACTAAAATACCTATTGTAATTGACAGCATTACGAGGCTTCGACTAGTTTATAAACGAAATTCTAATCAATGCTATAGCGTGCATTTGATATTATACGGATTTAAGTTTATTGTCGAAAATTTAATTTGTTTTCTATAGTCACCAAATATTTCTGTTTGAAGATAATCGAAATCAAAGTTAAGATAAAAAAGAAAGAAAAGAAAAATCTAGCTTTTCCTTTAACAAGTATATCTTACAAATAAACAATAATTCAAAACGTCGAAAGCTAGCGAAGCATTAATAACTACTGGGTGTAATGGATGTAAACTAAATGGGTTTTTTCACATTCATTACAGAATTAAAATTTTAGACCTATTGGAAACACTAACTCAAATTACGAACGTCGGTGCCCCAACCAAGATAATTTTCTTTACATGTAAAAATTTAAAAAAATGTTTTTCATTGTAAGTGTATTTTTCTTTAGAGAACAAATTACCAGCAATCAAAGTGCTTTTCTTTAACCCCAGTCCGCCACTCAGGGAGACATGTTTGGTGAGTTAATTCCCAAACAGAGTTTTCTGGTACTTTCTTTAAATAAATCTGAATAGAAAGTTGAACTCTTTGCGATATCTGGAATCTGAATTGCTCACTAGCGTGACCGAATTCGTACAAGTTTCCAGGCTATGAGGGAGTAAATCGCATATCTTCATTCAAAATTCCATACAAATCACTGTAGTGACCAAACATATTGTGCAATACAAGATCTGACTTCTCAGCTCTATAAAACCGTTTTCTTCGCGGTTTTAGCGAGTTTTGTAGATTAGAATAGTTGAAGATGACACAAAGAAGCTTACGTGCTGCTGTAAGTTGACTAAGTTCGGAACCTGCCTGAACATGAAACTTCTACTATTTTGTGCAAGAGGAACACAATGTGGTTAACCCCCATGCCAAGAGGAGCACAGTCCGGTTAACCCCCAAGCTCTACATCTTCATTGCCAAACACTATTGACAGGTGAGTTCTTTTGGTAGTAAAGTGTTTTTATTTTATTTTTAAGGCTAACACATCCAGCCCTTTGTCTGATCACATTTTATTTTGTTCTAACTTGATACTAGAATCGTAACATCCCCTCTGTAGTCCACCCAATCCCCTGAAATCGGTCTCATTTATTTGCAGACTGGGTGCTAAAGAATATATTACCAACAATGCTGTCACAATAAATGTGTTTTTTAAATAATAGCTTACCAATCAACAATTCAATGTATTTTTCTTTAAATACTAACTTACCTACCAACAATGCTGTTATAATTAATGTTGTTTTTCTTTGAATAATAACTTACCAACTAACAATCTTGTCATAATCAATGTATTATTCTTTAAATAGTAGCTTACCATCAATGTTGTTACAATCAAGGTCTTGTTTTTCAGAGAAGCTTTAACCTCCTCGATAGCTTTAGTTGTGTTTCCTGTAATTTTTATTCCAACTTCAACATTCCAGTCTCCAGCCTGAATAGAGAGAGTAAAATATATAAATGTGTGTCAAATATCAAGTTAAAGGCATAATCTGCTTACCATAATATTTTATTCTAACACTCCGCTACTTTTACGCTATCTCAGTACTTTCAATCATTATTCGATACGTCTTTTTTTTTTTAGTATATCACTAAAAAAGATAAGAAATATTTGGCATGGTCTCAATACCGAATAAAACAAAAATACGGAACATAAGACGAAGAATACAGTGGGCATTATAACGTGTTTAATATGGAATCAGGAAAAATGAAACGCTTCTGAAACTGTTTTAAAAAGAAAAGTGATGAGTGAAAGTACGAAATCCACTTATTCTTCAAATAAAACTGTTTTGTTTGTTTGTTTGTAATTCAGCACAAAGCTATACAATGGGCTATCTGTGTTCTGCCCACCACGGGTATCGAAACCCGGATTCTAGCGTTGTAAGTCTGCAGACATACCGCTGTGCCACTGGGGGCAAGTAAAAGTGTAGACATTGATCATATATGCGTGTGTTGATGCCTTTGTATTAGGTCGTCAAGAAATTAATGTCGCTTTTTTTTTAGATGAAAAAACCCGAACAACTTATATATCAAAACAAAACATTTATTCAATGAAATAGTCTCCATTCTTATCGATGATGCTTTTCCATCTTACTGTCAGGTTGTTAATACCCTGATTAAAGAAATCACTTGGCTTTGAAGGAAAAAACATGTTGATGTCTTCTTTAACACC
>NW_013666163.1:394607-404238 GCF_000517525.1 Limulus polyphemus | reverse complement strand
TTCTTGTATTTAAACAGAATTACATGCCGAATGTGTGTCTCATCGTGTGCCATCACTATAATGGATAAGAGTAAACTAAACTTTACACATTATACAATCTACACTAACGTGACATTTAGGCGGTTCGGTTAACTATTATAGGTGATGTACGTTTTTTTTGGGGGGGGTTAATGAAAGTGTTTCAAAACGCGAAATTAATTTCTTGACGACCTAATATATAGTCCAGCGTACGCACCCTTTGAGGTATTATTCTTAAATTGATTCGCTAATAACAAAGAGATACGTACATGGTACTAATTACGAAGCTTACATTTTGTGTAAAGATGTAGTTAGTAGAAAGGAATGTACATAAAATTAAAAATATGCTAAATATGTTGTGCAATAGCCGTTCTTTATGTATTAATAATCCTTTCAAACTATTGAATTGTATAGAGCGCTCGCTTTCCTAATTTATTATAAAAGCATGAGTGAAAATTGAATATAGCACGTAAGCTACTTATTATTTAACGAAATCTTGACAACTGTATCATATATCTATGCACTGATGCCTTTGTATTTGTTCTTAGGAATATTTCTTCAGGTATTAAGAATCCTTTCAAATTATCGAAGTTTACGTGACACTCGATTTCCTCATCTGAATCTATTAAAGCAGTGTGAGAGAGGATTGGATATAACACTATATCACGTAAGCAAAAACTCAGAGAAAGATTTTAGCAGCGCCCTCAGATAACAGAAACATACTTGTAGTACAATTTGTAATTTCACCTTTTTTTAAAATAAAAATAAAATTTAAATAAAAAACAACACGCTCCCGTGATCGAGTAATGTTAGTCACTTAACTTTGATCAACTTCTTTAGAGACTGCTAAATTAAAATTATATTTATTCTAGATATAAATTAATGAGTCTATAGTAGAAAAAACCAGGACAAAAAATACTGAATGTGTGCCTACATCTTGGAGTCCTTCGTGAGTAAGCTCAATCAGTTTCAGATTTACATCCGAACGAAATCCATATCTGTCAAATTTAATTTCTCCAGTGAGCCCCCTAGCGGTAATCTAAAAACATATGAAACATTGTGACAAAGAATAATTAGAGAGAATCACAAAAGTTATATCTATACAACATACGTTATCTGAAGTTACCACACCACTAACACTTATAGATCTAATAATAAACAAACTGTATTGTTTTTGCTCAGTTGATCCCAGTGTAAGTCTATTAATCAATAGATTTTCATTCATACTCAGTTCATGTCACCTATACAAGGGTTTTAAATTAAAGCAAATTATAAAAACACATCTAGAACAGGACAGCCGTCTTCATGTTAGACAGACAAGTGTCTCGTATTGGTAAATTACAATCAGGAACTAGCGGGGTTTCTAGTTAAGTTGTTAGAATCGATAATTAGAAATGATTAAACTATTAACGATAGTTTTGAGTTTTGTAAAGCTATAAAAATATGAATTTTAACAACAGAATATATTGTTCTAGTTTTGATACAGAGTTCTTTTATATTAACATATCGTTAAATGAGACCATAAATACTAGGGGTGCGTATCTCATCATAGTAGTCGATACGATACGTATCTAGATACAGAAGTTTTACCAACGGTTTGTTAACAAAATTTGACATTATTGTCTGTAATATATTATCTATATTACTAACATTGTCTTATTTAAGTACTTCACACTTTACGGTGCTTTTTCAAATTCTCAGGTTTGATCAATTAAATGGCAGCTGGCAAGAGAAGTAAAATAAAAAAAGTTAATCTCTTTATCTATTTTGTTATTTTTAATTTGCTATGTTACTTTGCATGTAATGTTTTTGATAAAAGAAATGAAGACAAAATGTAGTACTCAATACTTATCATCTATTGAATAATTCATTTTTAAAGAAAATACTCTATTAGAAATTCTGATTTTTTCTGAACAAAATACTTATAATGTTTACTGAAAGCTTGCCAAATTTCGTGGAAACACATAAACCGTATCGTATCGAACGGTGTATGGATACAATCCGCCACACCTTTAATAAATACTGAACTTTTGTATTCTTCCACCAAAGAATCTCAATTTTTATTCGACAATGATAACTATAACCAATCTGATGGTGTTACTATGGGTGTAAGTTAGCTCGATCGCTCACTGATTTGTTCTTATGTCACCATAGATGAATGTCCTTCACAGTTTATGTTATAGAAGACGCGTTGATGGTACCAGAAGCTGAATATGTCGAGAGTTTTTAGAATATCTTAACAGTAGTTTGTTTCTTTGAATTTATGCACAAAGCTACGCGATGCTCTGCCCACCACGGGTATCGAAACCCGGTTTCTAGCGTTGTAAGTACGCAGACATACCGCTGTGCCACTGGGGGCCTTAACAGTAGACATCCTAAAACTAAATTAACTGTTATAGACATCCTGATATTAAATTAACTGTTGAACATCAACAAAACCACCAACTTCCATTCTTAAACATCTTTATTCATAATAAAGATGGCAAATTTGAATGTTAACTTTTTCATAAGAAAAACTTTACTGATTTGTATTTTAATTTTGAGTATGATAGACTAGTTAAAATATTGGTTCATCGGTCATATAAATTACCCAGTAAGTTAGAATTTTTGGACAAAAAAATACAGCAAATATTTAGAAACTTTACAAAAAATACCTTTCCAATAGACATCTTTTTCTTCCACAACCTACCTAATTGGAAGCTTACTGAAAAAAAATTAAACCTGCCATATACAGGAAAACAGGATATTTTGACTAGAAACCAGTTACGTATTGTGTTGAACTGAGATATGAGTTTAAGCCTTTATGCATATTCAAGTATTTATCCAGGTATAAAGATTAAATATCTATCTTCAAAACTTCTAATGTTGTATATGAATATAAATATCCTAAATATTCTTTATGTTATATTGGATCCACCACCAGGTGGTTAATAATTTGCATACAAGAACACGCAACTTTAAGATCCAAGTGGTTTTCAAGTATAAAGAAACATGCGCTGAGTGAATATATAAGTGGAGGACAATTTAAAATCCTCGCAAGCGTAAACAGAAAAAGCATATAAAAGAAAGTTTATAAATTAGTAGGCTTAAGCCGGGATTGGATGAGCAAAACAGTGGAGTTCGTTTACCATCGTAAATTATCAGTTTGATTATTTATTAGAATAGCCGTGAATTCCAAATGTTCACAACTTAATATTACTTAATAATATTAAAAAAAAACAGAACAAGAGAAATAAAGAACTAATGTTGTCACAAAACCAATGAGCTTTGGATTGGAAAGTTACAAGTAATCTTACAATATATGACGATTTATTGTTTGCCAAAATAGTCTAGTTATTAACAGCTTTGAGCCATTTCGCATTGTTTGAAATGAATCGCGATCAATGCTATGATTATATCCTAATCAATTATAAAAAAAAAAACTATATTAATAATAATCCTCACACCACTATTCATGATTAACGTGATTTGTATGTTTAACAAGTCAATATTTCCGTTTCAAAGGAATAATTATGCAGTAGCCATTACCGTTACATTTTTACACAGACATCTACCATGCCTTAGTGTAGGATATTGTAGACAACTAGGAAAAGAACTACGATTTTTTTTTATACTTGAATTGATATGTCTTCAACAAAAACGAGTCCATATGAACGAGCACTGGGTTTGTTGAATAATGACTCAATAAATCGCGAGTCTTTATTTAATATGTTCTTTACAGAATAATTTATTATAATGTTTTTTATAATAGGAGATTACACGAGGAAGCAGCTTAACGTCAATATTGTTTACATATCCAGTTCTTTCAGTTTGTTAGCTAGTTTCAATCAGAAGTAGGAAGTAATTGATTGCTATAAAACTTAGCCTCGACATTTGCCCCTTGTAACCAGTATTTATTAAACACGTCAGTAGACTACGTTTCGAAATATTACTTCAACACTTTATTGTTAATTTTACTTATATTGCACAAAAAACAAACCAAAAAGGAGAATAAATTTTTCGCTGTGTCTAGTAAATACATTGTTGATTATGTTATATTTTTTCACCGTTGCTGTCAGAGAGCTTATATTTGTTTAATATACTGCTGCACTAAGAATGTATTCAGTTTCTTAAAGCTTACGGTTGTTTGGAAATATTTGTTTTTCACTGATTTTTGCTGTTATGTGGGGTCTTGGACATGGCTTACTGGTTAGTGTGCTTGGCTACGAATCAGGAGGTCCAAGGTTCGAGCCGCAATATTCTGCCAAACACGCTCCGCATTTTCAGCTGTGAGACGTTATAACTGAGAAATACAAACTTGCTATTCAGCTAAGAGAAGCCGAATAGGCGGAATATGCTGGTGATTGGCTGTTATTCTTGTAGCACATATCTCATAAGGCGACGTTCAGGTTGAAAATACCAAATATGTTTTTCCCCTTTCCGAGTCGAGAATTTTTTTTTACTTGCTTTGACTTACTCTTGACTAAAACTTTGTTTGTTTGTCTTAGAGCAAAGCCACACTGGGCTATGTACCGTGTCTACTGCGAGGAACTGAACTCCGAATTTTTGCGTTTTAAATCCGTAAACTTACAATTGTCCCACCAGGTGGACCGGTTAAAGCACTACCCACATTTTTGTGAAGTGTTTAGCACTCTTATTTTTTAATACATATTTTGCTATAGAATTTTAATGATTGGTTTAAGTTATATACAAAGCTGTACAATGGGCTATCTGTGCTCTGCCAACCACGGGTATCGAGCAAGCTATAGAGTTAATACTGCTAAGTTTCATCTACTGAAGAACATAAAAAAAACAAAAACAGATCCGTACATTGAATGTTTGAAACGGTCGTTCTAATTTGTGAGAACAAACGCCAACACATATGCTAAGCACAATCAGCATACAAAGCATGCTAATGTTAAAGGGGTCGGGGGGCATGCGACTATTTCAAGCCAAGAAATACTAATGCTTCATCAGAAAAAAAAGGAAGACTGTGTAGAAAACTCTAAATGCCATAAACAGCTGCACAATGATTATATAAACATAATTGTTTTACATCACAAAAATAGGGGGTTCGGTAAACAGCTGCACTATGATTATATAAACATAATTGTTTTACATCACAAAAATAGGGGGTTCGGTAAACAGCTGCACTATTATTATATAAACATAATTGTTTTACATCACAAAAATAGGGGGTTCGGTCGAACCTCCCTGCGTACGTGCGTGAACACACGGCAGTTTTGGATTATACTAATCTATTTAGTCAGTTCATATTAAAATATTATTACTGATGGGACTACCATAAAACTACCATAATGACTTAAGTAAGATTCTACACGCGCTTCGGATAGCGTTAATACTGTGATAAAAACTGATAAGGTCGTGAAGTTTAAAGTTCGATAAAAATAAAGTTTAATATGACAGATAAGAACATCGAGCAGTATTTTCCACTTTTACTAGATGTAGAAAAATAAATAGATGATGGTTGAGCTCGAGGAAACTTTGAATGTGCTGGTGCAATTTTAAGTGTAGTTTAAGCGGGAAGTGATGGGGATAATATTCCATTCTAAAAACGTATGTTTTTAATTTCTTCCTTTTATTAAAGTTCTGTGGAACCCTCCGTTCACCCTATTTGTCATAAACTAATTTATAGAGTCCGCAAACGAAATACGTGTTATAGTTTAATTATGATCATATTGAATAACGTACCCTTTGGCAGACTTTAGATATTAAAACTAAAAACTCAGAGAGTACCGTAAACTTCACGAAACATTTAGTTGAAAATCGTTCTTTATGACTTAAATTGGGTCCAAGATTTCGGTTTTTGAAAACAATGCGAGATTTAAGCAGACATAATAAAAGTTACTGATTCGGGCTCATGTTGTTGAGTTAAAAATAATATTTAAAATTCAAAATTTATTCATTATTTTTATTTCTTGCAAAAATGTAAGAAAATGTAATTTTCAATCACTTACATAATAGTCAGGTACCTAATTTGTGCCTAAATTTTGAAAAAAAAAAGTTATTAGAGGAGACAAGTCCCCTAAACCCCACTCCGACTGGCGTGCAAACTATTAATAGACTGTGTGATCTGTCTATCTTGCTTTCTTGAGGTCTCGCGCTTGCTAAGATCGATGTGCCGCCAAATCCTATCCCCCGTCCAAATCCCATCTTATTTGACATGTCTATGTGCCAAACTCAGTCCCCCGTGGAAATTCTATTCTTGTTCGTAGTTACGTCACACGTATGCGCATTACGGTCCAAGAACTGTTGAGATTGAGGTGACTCAAGCTCTTTGCTACAGCTGCCTGTTTTGTGGAACAAACATTGATATGACTTACGATATTTGTCACACTTGCCTGCAGGACATAGTAACATTAATAACTTACAGGATTTGCTACAACTCTCTGATCCGTGGAACATAACGTTTTATGACTCACTAGCTTTTGCTAGAACTGTTTGATTTGTGAGACATAACGTTGTCACGAGTCAATGCGTTGGCGACAGCTGATTTGTGGGACACACATTGATATGACTATCGGTGTTTGTTATACAGAAAGTTGAGTACATCATATTTAAAAGATTTTGAATATGCAAAATAGAAATTCATGTGACAACCACAGACGGTGTAAAGTCGCAGTGGAACGGAATGTATCAGAACTACATTTTGACATTGTTTGTGTGTTCATAGGTAGTGTGACGTCATCCAAAATTGATAACTTTTGGGAAGGATATGTAACAGTTCATTTACACGAAAAATATTAATACACTCAGATCATAAAGATGTGTTTAGATCGAGGATAGTGGGGTATCAGGACCATCCAGAAAGAGACCTTCAACAAGTCGTACCTTAGCCGTAGTAACAGGTGACAATCCATAAATACAAAGGTCAATGCCATAAGACGTCCACGTGCCACAGGCAACAGTAAACAACATAAAGAAGAAGGACCTCCATTTGGAAAAGTGGCCAAGTCACTTGTGCACAAGTTGCTTCTTCAACATATTCGTTCAATCGTCGCATATCTCAAGCAGCTTGGAAAATGAAACGAATATTCAAGCTATTTCACATGAAGACATAACAGTCACGTTGCCGGACCAGAAATTATGGATTTCTGTGCGATCGAACTGTCGAAACAGGCGCTGGGAAACCATCGTCCGTCTACATTATACGATTTATGGAAAGTTTGCAGGGAGAAAGGGTGTACTTTGAACATGATAGCCTTACGACGGAGCTTTTTGTAACGAAATCTAAACTGCAGGGCTAGTTTCAAGATGCACGGTCCTCAGATTGAGCATGAGTGGACGTGGCTACGTGGACTATAACGACGTGGTGAGGGTCCAAAATCGTTTTAATATAACGCACTCAACATCGGTATGAAATGGTGTTTGCTACAACCATCTGAGTTGTGAGACAACCATGTTTTCGGTTGTTTCAGTCGCAGTTGCACGAACATATACTTTGTAACACCATTAAAACTGATAATTCTCTATAACTTTATTGAGTAATGAAAACAAACTAGAATTTCCTAATAAACCTAAAAATGTGTACATTATTCAGAAATATCGTTATACATTACAGTTATCACAACTAGCCACACCATAGTTGAAGACGCCTTTTTTTTTCTGCAGCCAATCGCAACAAAGAAGTACTGACAATTTGTCTTTGAAGTGCTTCCTTCTTCGACTTTGAAGCATAACTTTTCACAGAAGTACTGAAGAGGAGAATTATACAATTAATGCATACTAAGTTGTGAGAAAACAAATCGTGTGCTTTGGTTTATTTAAGTAACAAATTGCAACTTAATGGAGTCATGGAGGGGTGGAGGGGGTTCAGATACAAGTTGAGAAATTAAATAAAATTAATGAACGAGAGAAATATATTACAGACCTCAATCACACAATGATTTCAAAACCGACTATTTTTATACAACCGACAATAATTATTTTATATATCAGCTATTAGATGGCTTGCATAGAGCATTACCCATAACCGAGTTATTTTCTGAATGTTTACCATGCATGATAATTGCATGGTAGATATGAAAAACAGAACTGAAATTAAGTCTCTGAACTTCACTCACATTTAGTCCAATAATATATATATCTGTTTAAAATAATTACGATATTCAGATTATTTACCAGTCCGTTAACAAATACTTCACAATCGCAATTCGATAAATTTGGATTATTTGATGCTTCACATACGGAATAGTAAATCTTTGGAGTATTTTCAATGTGCTAATTGTGGTGTTTTCTGTTAGCATATCCTTCTTACTACACGTCATTTAATATTAGTTTAGACACACGTCGCACACCGATTCCTTAATTAACACTTGTAAATATCTTAACATAGACAAATAAGAGCGGTTTTTCTTGCTGGTCCTTAGGCCAATTTTCTACAAACTGTTTATTTAACTCCTAATATTAGTAAGAACTGTTTAAACAACGTTCATATAGATATGTCAAAATGAAGCAAAATTTTGTTGCCCTTTTGAGACATATTTGAACATTGATTACGTATATTTCCTAAATACCTATGGTTCATACCATCCGCATGTAGTTTACTATGATATTCCCTTGAGGCCAAGGTTGCTCTGTATCACACGAGATGGCGGGAAAGTAGACGTCTTGTCCTCGTCTGTCAAGTTCGTGTAGGGCAGCTGCAAAAAGCTTGACCGCGTCGTACATCAGCGCCACCTCAGTCTTTTGCATAAAAATGAGAACAAAACAAAATTTCAACGTGAAGAACAATTCTACGAAATAAAAACAACAACAATAACACAAAAAGATTATCTTCAATTACACTACAATATTACAAACAGACACATTTATTTCAAATATAATTCATTACTATGTGCCTCCAGTGGCACAGCGGTATGTCTGCGGACTTAGAACGCTAGAAACTGCGTTTCGATACCCGTGGTAGGCAGAGCATAGATACCCCATTGTGTAGCTTTGTGCTTAATTCCAAACAAACAAACAATAGACACTAACGAGTATTTTGCAAAATAAAGTTTTAGTGGAATATCTGCCATCAATTTGATGAAAACCTTAAAACATATGAAAGCTTAAAAGCAGCTCTAAAGTAAACATGGCAAAATAAAGTAGCCACGTGTAGAGGGCAACAAACAGCAGCAACTGAAAGAGAGCAACGAACAGCTGCTCTCTTCAGAATGAACAGCAGCAACAGGTAAAGAGCAATGGACAGCAGCCAGTTGTAATGGACAACGAACAGCAGTAAGTTGTAATGGGCAACAAACAGCAGCCACGTGTAGAGGGCAACGAACAGTAGCCATTTGTAGAGAGCAAGTAGTGGCAGCTCCAAATAAAAGGCAATAAAGATCCAATTATTTAGAGATCACATATATGGTGTTTTTAGTTCTATTTTACTCACCACAGTAAATCTATATTTATGTAAGATTTAAAGGAAATGTAGCATTGTTATGGAATGTAAATCTATATTTATGTGAGATTTAAAGGAAATGTAGCATTGTTATGGAATGTAAATCTATATTTATGTGAGATTTAAAGGAAATGTAGCATTGTTATGGTATGTAAATCTATATTTATGTGAGATTTAAAGGAAATGTAGCATTGTTATGGTATGAATGCCTTTTGCAGGCAAAGCGTG
>NW_013666163.1:389917-393766 GCF_000517525.1 Limulus polyphemus | reverse complement strand
ACCCATTCAAGCCGTCTTCAAACAAATATTGTAATTGTCGGAACGCTATTTGTTAGAACAATTACAATTGTTATAGCTTCAACGACGAAACACTGCATTCTTTACACGGTTCTTTACAGCTTAATTGTGTATAAGAGTATGTTTACACAGTTGTCTTCTCGGGAAATCCCTAAAGGGTGTATGTTTTCTTATAGCAAAGCCTCATCGGGCTTTTTGCTGTGTCCACCGTTGTAAATCCGAAGACTTACAGCTGTCCCACCGGAGGACAATCACTAAAGAACAGGATAAAGAATGCAGTGTTTCAAAACACAGTAGGTCTAATACTATTGTTTTATGACAAATATAATTGATTAAAATGTATTATTGACGTTGCTACGTTATTATTCTAATTTGTAAGTCAAAGACAAATGGTGAATGGAATGATATATTGGGTTTCATATTTATTTTTAGTACTTTAAAAATCAATTTGGTAGTTGTTAACAACAACAACAACAACAAAAAGTGGGAATCCTTCCTCACAAGCGAGTTACGAGTTACGACTGTTAATTCTATTTTCTTCTTCTGTTATGTAGCTTTTATTTTGTATTTCCAGTACCACTGAAGTACTCTTTTCTGCAAATAGTTTACTTGAAACGTGTTGTATATATGAAATAGTTAAATGAATGCATCTGCTAGTTTGGTTTCTGTCCAAAATACGCTTTGGGAACAGAAAGTTTAAATGGAAGTTACGTAATTAACTCTATTCCACATAGGTCCTGTAGCTTATACCAACAAAATACGTATTCGATTTAAATATATATATATTTTACCTTTACTCATTCAATACTTAAAGTACCTTCAACTAACCGTCTTCCCAGCATTATCGTATTGCAATTAAATTAGACCCGGTGGTGCCACGTTTTAACATATTACGTGCGGAAATTAAGTTTCTTTCTTTATTCGAATTTCCTTTGCTACCATCAAAAGAACGTTTATAACTTGTAAGCCTGGTTTCTGCCTTCAGTTTTTATACTACCTTGTTCGTTGCGAGAAAGATTCTTTGTTTGCATTATGCTTTGAAATGAGCCATGGTCGCTTTGCCCGCTGCCAATAAAGGAAAATGCATCTGGGAGGTTGACCAGTTTTTCAAAATGAATCCCATCAAATTACCAGAGAAGGACGTAAGACGTCTTTAAAGTTGCACAATACCAGTCTTCTTGTGAGGTATTTCAACGAAACACCCAAACTATTTATAAAAGCCAACGTCATCCTTCTTACCTTTTTCATTTGTTAAAAATTTCCTTCTTAAATTCAGCAGAGCTACGAAGACTAAAACAACTTCCCAATTACTTGTAGCGTCTCTCTTCTACAGCGTGTTTTTCTTTGAATTCGCGGGTTCGCTACTATTATTTTTTCTAGAAATTTTCAAAATCTGATATTTTCCAAATATCAGTAATTTATTTTTACAATTTTATTATTATTTATGATATCAGGCCAAAACTAGGTTTCTAAATTAATGGACGCGAGAAAAAATGCAAAGAAAAGTCATGTCAAACATCTTTGGATATGCTATGACGCACAAAATTCCGGTTCTGACGATAGTGAAGAAAGCTTGGTGTCGATATTTTCGGGGCAAGTCCTATTTTTAGGGCTTTGCGGTTATACTGCTGAAAATCTGCGCTGGAAGATGAGGACGTTGATATTAATCAAGAACAACCTAATACAGAACTAAAAGTTGTCTAAAAGATACATTGTGGAAGAGATCGTTCTTTTTTTTTCCATTTTCTAATTTCTAGTACTTTAATCTGAAAAGCAAACCTCTTAGTTTAATGAAATGAGACATTTCGTTCCACAAAAGACTGCAGGGAGGACTTATTTTTATAATGGACTGAATACTGAAAATAACACAGATGATAATAATAAGTTCTGAATGTGGGCCTAATTTGCTGAAAACGTCGAGTTTCGCCAGGGGAAAAAACTATAGTTTAAAGATTAAATAATTTTGTATAACATAGATACTAAAACAAATTTATCATTAATCAGTTAGAATATTTTAGCTTAAGTCATCCAATTTCTGCTAATTACATAATGTTAGCGCTTAATCTTAAGGTCACATTGGGCAGAGTTTGTATTCCAACAAACACTTTATTTTGATACAATTTATTTCTTTACTTGTTGGGTGTGTAATGATCAGTTTTCAAACACAATAAAACGTTAAACAAATATAACATTCGTTGACGGTATTCTTACCTAACAGTATCATGATCATGGGATATAATTATAGCATATAACCTACCGTTATATTCTGTCGTATAGAAGCATGAAAAAGAAAAAAAACGAGAAAATGCTGTAAGAAAACAAACCTTACATAAAACTAATTATCAAAGGTGTCATAAATATAAATGTCTTTTTAACAATGTTATACTTGAATAATAATAAGTTTTTCTTTTCATGATATGTACACAACACATACACACAAATCATATATATATATATATATATATACAATGAAATTGTGGAAACTCTGCTCATGTCCAGTTGATTAATATTAGATATATCAACTACCTTTTATTTTTTAAATTCGTTGTTCGGTTTCTGTGGTCTCATTTTGATTTTTTGATACAAGAATACTTAGAGTTTGCGCAAATTACAGAAATAACAAACAGTACTTTGTAACTTCGCGCAAGTCACAGAAACCCCAGTTTGTAACATCTCGCTAATTATATAAACAACAGTTTGTAACTAAAGATGTTATATCATTCAATTGTTAAAGTTGTGTCATTTAAAACACGAACATACTATTCCCATACACAAAATTGAAATTTCAAAACAGTTAGATAAAAACAAATCTGCACACACAAACATGTCTTATATATATTACAATTACATGTTTATAAGCGCATGGGTGGGACCAGAAACTTCTGCTAAGATCGAAAATTTACGAGCGTTAACAAATTTTTTTACACCGACTTTCTGATACAATAGTGAATTCATTACCAGTACTAGTATAATAGGAAAAATAGCAGTGCGCAGGCGTGAGAATGTATTTTAAAAGAAACTCTATGATGAAACGTCCCCTGGTGAGACAGCGGTAAGTTTATGGACTTGTAACTCTAAATTCCAGGGTTCGGTTCCCCGTGGTGGACACAGCAGATAGCTGAATGTGGCCTTGTTCTGAAGCAAACAAACAAACTATGATGAAACGAAATGAAACAGAGCCAGATAGACGAACCAAGTCTTTTTCTCTCTTTTTCGCAAGATTGGTTTCGTTCTATTCAAAACTACTAGTACGAATTTCCGTACCTTTTCCGCTAGCGTGAAAGTCTCCAACGCTTTTTGATTACACTAGCTTTTTTCAATAACTTATTTATTTAATTAAAAATACAAGACTTCAGGGCCGTGTCTACCGGAGGGAGGGGAAGACAGCAGACTCTCGTTGGAGAGATCTGGTTCCTCAGCAGTCCCCCATCTGAGATATGGTCTTTTAATATTTCTATATTATGTGATTCCCATTGACAGTAAAGTGATAAGTTCTTCTCTCCCCATCCCTCCTTTCAATGAAAAATTCTGGAAAGTCTGCACATCTTAAACAGTGGAAGAGCTGATTCTTTGTTCTTAACTCTTTCAGCACGGGCTCGATCCCTGGGACCGACCTCGTAACCATTTTGTGCTTGTTATAGTTTTCATGCTATAGCTTTTAAATTAGTAAACAAATGTTAACGGAATTTGGCAGATTATCAGTAAACATTACAATGCTTTCATACGCAAAATATCATTTTTTATTAAGTCTTAAGCTTTGTAAAGCAATGTTTTTGTCATGTCTTTTTTTCTTTTAGCATGTTGCCAATCTATCAGCCTGGCATGACCAGG
>NW_013666163.1:387812-389483 GCF_000517525.1 Limulus polyphemus | reverse complement strand
TATTCGTTGGTAAAAGAGTAGCCCAAGAGTTGGCGGTGGGTGGTGATGACTAGCTGCCTTCCCTCTAGTCTTACACTGCTAAATTAGGGACGGCTAGCGCAGATAGCCCTCGTGTAGCTTTGCGCGAAATTAAAAAAAAAAAACCAAATCAATCTATCATGCAAAGTAATATTCATTTTAAGATTAAAAATACTTTTATGCATCAGAAAATTTTGAAGTTTCACATCCGAAATCTTTATAATCTCCAGATAGTTATCAAACGTTTCTTAAGAAAAACTTTATATTTTATCTGTTATTTTCAGTAACTAATCTCTGTAGAGGTTTGGTAGATTTGACCGATCTCGCAACCACCATAAAAATTAGTAAATAAATATAAATTATGCCTCTTTCATTCTAGAATGAACACAAATTATAACACGAAAATATAAATGTTTAGACTAAATAGCTTAAATCTCATAACATTATACATTTTTATATATATTTATTATTTTTATTATATTGACCTTTCAGCCGTGCCAGGCTAACACTACAGAAGTTACAATGACACGGCTCACGTGCACTTATGTTACTGTGTGAAATAGCATAAAACTGAACTTTGGCCTGTGCAAAGTGACTTGTCTTGGCTGTATTTTAGTAGACTAGTATTTTGTAAAATACAGTCAAATTTCAATTATCATACATCATATATGTATATAGATTATTGCTATTTCGAAATGCGTTCATAAACTTCTTTTTCTGAAAATAACATAGAACAATAAATAAAGAAGTAAAGCAAACAATTATCTCTTCTAGTTATGACCTTTGTACTTGGTTGCTGCTTGACATAGGTTGCTAAGCCTTTAAAAAATTGCACGTGGAGGATATGAAACAAAATGTTTTTTTTAGGTTTTATATATACATTTGAATAACTAAAAAACCATAAATGACTACATTAATACCATAGAATTCCACTATAATTTATCTATCTTAGTAACTAAGATGTATTTTAGTCTAAAAAATATATGCAATTTCGAGCTGACTAAAGACACACTCTACCTCGTTGAAGTATTGGTTCAAAAGAAAGAAATGGGGCCAAGTACGTTTAAGTGGCTGAGAAAGCCACTAGGGGTTATCCATGTCATATATAGAAGTAAGTGTATATAAGGGAGCGTTTACAAAAATGGAATGAGGTGGGCGGGAGTGCTACTGTGTTTGATTTATTACATGAGTAATATCTTAGCAAATTGGAAAGATAAAAGGCTCTGATTTTATATTCTAGCCTGTCAATATCGGTAATTTGAGTTTATAATTCGTTTGAAACTACAGACTTAGTATTTTGACTTCACAAACATCTAATTTGAACCACTGCTGCATTCAACATACCACGTGACATACAAAAATCGATGTTTATTTGTGTTTTTTAATATATTGTTGCGTCAGCAAGGTCATGTGATTTAGTATCACGCCACGTCCTTTTCGAACCTTCGTGAATTGTCGGGAGATTACTAGATATGGTGTAGTCTTGTATATATAAGACCGGCCACGAAGCGACACGGAGGTAATGAGTAATTGAATGTATGCGGACAAAATATCGTTGGCCACGTGAGATGTGAGTTATAGCGTTGTTATAGAGCGACTGTTGAAATTAAGTGTATCGAAAAGTTGTATTCAGAAAGATAAAACAGTTTATTT
>NW_013666163.1:380546-387511 GCF_000517525.1 Limulus polyphemus | reverse complement strand
CTCCTCAGTTAGAGGTCCTTTGTTTAACCCTTTTACTAACGATATTTTGTTAGGGTTAGAGTTAATATTCCTTGGTGTAAGTCTCTAGTTATATCTTTACCTCCTCAGTTAGAGGTCCTTTGTTTAACCCTTTTACTAACGATATTTTGTTAGGGTTAGAGTTAATATTCCTTGGTGTAAGTCTCTAGTTATATCTTTACCTCCTCAGTTAGAGGTCCTTTGTTTCACCCTTTTACTAACGATGTTTTGTTAGGGTTAGAGTTAATATTCCTTGGTGTAAGTCTCTAGTTATATCTTTACCTCCTCAGTTAGAGGTCCTTTGTTTAACCCTTTTACTAACGATCTTTGGTTAGGGTTAGAGTTAATATTCCTTGGTGTAAGTCTCTAGTTATTTCTTTACCTCATCAGTTAGAGGTCCTTTGTTCAATTATTCCAGTATACGTCTTTTCTTCAGTCCTTTAATCATTGTTTCCTTTTTACAATTTTAGATTCAAGCATTTGGTTTAAATCTTTAATTAAAATTACTTTTTTTTATCTCTTTTGTTAAATATATTTGTTTAACTCTTCAGAAAGAAGCCTATTGTTTAACACTAGCACGTAACCAGTTTTAACTCAGCTAGAAAACCTGAAAACTGCTATTTAACCTTTTGTTCAACTTTTTAAAGTAGTTATCTTGTATTTAACGAATTTTTGTTTAATTCCTTAAGTAAACACCTTTTACTAACTTTTCTATAATTGTTGTTTAACGGTTTAGTTAGTGGTTTAATATTTCACTCTAGTTGAAAGCTTTTCGTTTAACTCTTTCGATAAAACCTTTTGTTTAACTTCATAGTTCGCAATATTTTGTTTAACTATAAATTCGAAGTTTTTATTTAACTCGTAATCAATAACTTTTGAATCAAAGCAAGATACCTACGTAGATATATAATAGATATAGGTAATTTAATATCCTGGAGTATGCAATACCATGAGACAAATACTTAAAATTATTAGAATATTGTTATCGATATTTTTGAACGCAATCCCAATGATATCTGACAAGGTAGTCCACATTAGGAGATTTAAATTAGTTCTAAAACCATATACTGGGCTTTAAAATGTAAAAAAATTATACACATAATGAAATCGCATATACAATAAAAATGGAAAATAATAATAATATATATATATTAAACTATTTGTTAACAGTCCTTGATTTACTACTTTACTGTCAGTCTTTTGTTTAACTCTTTAATTAGCATTCATTTTTACCCTTCAATTACCCACGTTTTATTTAGCTCTTTAATTAGCACCCAGTTTTACTCTTCAGTTATTCGTGTTTTAGTTGACTCTTTAATTAGCACCCATTTTTACACTTTAATTACTCACGTTTTATTCAACTCTTTAATTAGCACCCATATTTACTCTTTAATTACCCACGTATTATTTAGCTCTTTAATTAGCACCAATTTTACTCTTTTTTTGCCCGTGTTTCATTTGATTTTTTAACTAGCTATCTTTTGTTTAAAACATTTAAGCCTTTTGATTGATTCTTGATAAAATTCTTTGTTTAAAATTTCCAGTCAACATCTTTTTTGGTCTTTGATTACCTGCAGTTTATTAAACCTTCACTTATAGATGTTTTTGATTTTCAATTAGCAGTCTCTCGGGTAACTAGCTATATATCATTTGTCTTGCATAATGTTTTTTAAATACTTCGGAGCTTGAATAATTCATTCTTTAATGAGCATTTGAAAATAAAAATCTATTGCAACGCTCAAACGATCTTAATTATAAGTGTTCTATACTTTGAAATGATATACATGATCAGTGATTTCGTTTCTATGTTAAACATAATTTTACTTAAAGCACTACCAGCGTTATATTAACAACATGGAGGACATAAACTTCGAATTTGTTTAAAATAAGAAACATATAAATAAACTAAATTTCATCACGTTGATCTGGCATCTTTACTGCATAATGAACATACATTAGGCCAACCTGGTGAAAAGTATTTGTATTTGTATATTTCTTACTTCCAATAAACTCGAAGTTTATGTCCTCTAAGTTGTTAATTTAATAGTTAGTTAGTTCATTTAAATATACTTATGAAACTGGCTGGTCTTCTACATTATAATGTAAATAAACATAACCTGTAAAAGACTACTGAACTTTTACCCTGTTTTACGCTATTTCAACGTCTGGTTTACCTTCAAGTTAAATCGACGTGTTTTTTTTTCCCCCTCTTTATAAATCTTAAGATTTTCGGTTTAATGTTTATAAATTACAAAATTCTCTCTCTGTTAAATTTTGATCTGGATCATGTGAAACAAACGATCTAATGTAGAATTTGTGTACCGGGTATTGAAACAAACTATCTAATGTAGAATTTGTGTACCGGGTATTGAAACAAACTATCTAATGTAAAATTTGTGTACCGGGTTTCCCTAAAGGCAGCCATACTGTCTTCAGTATAAGTTATCGAGTGAAATGAATAGTTATACCGTTTGCGTTTAATAAAGTTATGTTAGGTCGAGTAACTGTAGGCTTAGTAAGTTTAACATCCTGGCCTATCTTCATGGTAACTCAAGTTTAGTTCCCTATGAGCCTAACTTATAACTCACAAGATATTTGAATTATCTGTACCCGCCTCATAAACGAGTGTGTAATCATCATACTAAACTAAATGATTTCTTTAAGAACAAATACAAATTTATATTTTGATTCAAAAACAGATGGATTTTTACATAATGTTTTTTCTTTACATATTAAAGTATGAACATACTCTATGCTACGCTAATTACTAGAATATTAAAACACGATAATACCGTTTATTTGTGAAAAAAAACGTCCTAGAATTATATATTGTACAAATTCATATCAGGTATTTTAAAGAATTATTATATTTGATATATTTTTACGAAAAGCTAAATCTTAAAACAAACGTACTATACCAAACACACTATATTGGCAACAATTTTTGACGAATGTTACAAGCTCGATAGTCGTGTAATTATACATACGTGTTATAAATGTTTTTACACACATTGTATAATTCGTAACATATATTGTTTACAGTATTTGGTCGTGTATTGTTGTAAAAATGCAGTTTAAAGTTCAAAGTTTGGTTACTATCTTAAAAGTTACCTTTATATTTGGAATATGTTTTGCTTTACAGTACCAGAGGTTTCCTCTTGTAAAAGATACGACAAAGTTATAATAGAACTATTTTAAATCATGTGTATTTTAGCCTATTCATTTTACAGTTCGTTGTTTCACCCAGTATGAATGACAATAATAGTTTATTTGCAATACTCGACGCTCTTATTTTTCAGTTATATATATATATAAACATACGACAGACGACGGTTTTTGTTTTATTAAGTGTTACCTTCAAGTGAGTTTTATCTTTGGTCTTGCGATGTCCAAATCCAAGAGCTCCAGAATACCACACTTGCGAAATGTCTTCGAATTCTCGAGCAGAATCATCTACCAGTCGAAACCCAGAAATATTTGTTCCACCATATTGAAATTCTTCCAAATCAATGGTGTGTAAATCCTGAAGAATGAAACGTATATTATCAAAGTTTCATAAAATTCTATGTTTCATGCTGAAATTACTTTAACTGAATAATACGAATACTTCAAAGATTAAAATAACTTAATGTCAAAACTCATTGGTGTGTAAGTCCTAAATATTGAAGAAATCGGTCCAAATATTTTTTCTTGGTACTGAAAACTTTTCAAAGTAGTGGTATGCGAACCACGAAGAAAAAAAAATCATTTGTCAAAATCTTCGAATCGCCCCCATTTTGAAATTGTTCTAAGAGAGTAGTGTTGATAACTCGAAGCATGAAACCAAAAAATATAAAAACAAAATTTTTGGTTCCTCCAATATTCAAATATTTTCAAGTCAATATTAGAGTTTTTAATTTTACTTATAAAACAAAATGTTGTCAGCTGTTATAAGACACAAGAAGATAAAGGCCGAAAGAAACAAAAATCGCCATAAAACTCTATACATGGCCCTAAAATATATAACAGTATTTTTGCCAAAAAACAAAAACAACAGATGTTTTAATATTCGGCCTAATCGGTATTACCATATGTATGAAATTCAAGTCCATATCTTCGATGAAGACATCTTTTATGCGTAGCCACAAATTTATATTTTTTTTAAAGAAAAAAATAATTATTATTCATTCGTGCGATGTCGTTTCGGGTTGGGCTTAATAATATGTTAGCGCTCGCGAATCATAAACAAAAACAGGGAAGTACATAATGTGTATTTACGAACTTAGTTTACATATTACAGGAATATTTAGATTATCTTATCTCTCTCGGGGTATACAAGCAAAAAAATAATAATAATAACAAATTAGTTTAAGTCAAAAATTCTGTCTTGGAGGTCTCTGTTGTGCCCCGGGTACAAGATTTGTTTGTTTAAAGTTACACAATGGGCTATTATGCTCTGCCCAACACGGGTATCGAAACCCGGTTTCTTGCGCTGTAAGTCTGCAGTCATACCGCTGTGCCACTGGGGGAAAACAGAGAGGTACAAGGAAAGAAGGTTGAAACCTTAGTGGATTATCTGTTTTTGGAAGGTATACTCAGAACATAAACTTTGATGGGAGATATCAGTGTGCCCGAAGATGATAGCTGATGTGTTTCAAGCATAAAGCTACACAGTGGGCTATTTGTGCTCTGGCCTCTACAAATATTGAATTTCGATTTGTAGCGCTGAGCCACTATGTTCGTGTGTGGGGGGGGGGGGGTACGAAAATGTTAGAAAATTAGACAGAATGTGAATACATAACTTAATTTCATATAATAACATCACCTGTAACCCAGCAATATTTTTTGCAAATCTTTAGTAAGTAAAATGTTAGCTACGACTGGTTTTGACTTTACTTACCAACGATGTGATAAAGTAATTGTAGTATTCTGACATCATGTCCACTTCTTTGGCCTAACGTCGAACATAAATAAAAAATAAGACAACCGTTAATCTGTAACTTGTTATAATTTTAAAAGTAATGAATTTAAAAAGAAAAAAAATCCAGTACATATGTAGTAAAAGTTTCGGTAAGAACCGTTAACAATTTTACTGATGATCCTGACATCCTTATTTTTAAACAGTTCAGAATTGATAGCAGACAAGTTATTCTGCGATAAACAGAAAAAAAAACAAAAACATTCCTTGCTATTTTTTACTAGATGGATATTGTGTTTATCATCCAATGATTTTTTAGAAGGATGTTACTTTGTCGTCACAATATAATTTTAGCCCCCGTTAGGGAGAGCATCAATATTAAACCAAGTTTGGTTCATCTTCAGACTGTTGGTTAAACAAAGTAAAAGGATTTTTAGTTGATGATACTTCAATGGTTTCTTGAATGACAAGCCACAGGTATTATTCGTTTCTTGAATGACAGGCCACAGGTATTATTCGTTTATTGAATGATAGGACACAGGTATTATTGATTTCTTGAATGATAAGATACAGGTATTATTGATTTCTTGAATAATAGGCCACAGGTATTATTCGTTTCTTGAATGATAGGCCACAGGTATTATTGTTTTCTTGAATGATAGAATACAGGTATTATTGGTTTCTTGAATGATAGGCCACAGGTATTATTATTATTTTCTTGAATGATAGGCCACAGGTATTATTCATTTCTTGAATAATAAGCCACAGGTATTATTCGTTTCTTGAATGATAGGACACAGGAATTATTGGTTTCTTGAATGATAGATCACAGGTATTATTCGTTTCTTGAATGATAGGACACAGGAACTATTGGTTTCTTGAATGATAGGACACAGGAACTATTGGTTTTTGAATGATAGATCGCAGGTATTATTCGTTTCTTGAATGATAGGACACAGGAACTATTGGTTTTTTGAATGATAGATCACAGGTATTATTCGTTTCTTGAATGATAGGACACAGGAATTATTGGTTTTTTGAATGATAGATCACAGGTATTATTCGTTTCTTGAATGATAGGACACAGGAACTATTGGTTTCTTGAAAGATAGATCACAGGTATTATTCGTTTCTAGTTTCATTACTAGTCTTGGAATCTAGGACAAACTAAGGACCTAAGTAACACAAAACAATTAATTTTTAATAAATTATGCAAATTATTTTATTAGTATGTGGATATCAATTAGCTCGGACTCAGATTATCTAAAAACACAATATTATAAATATTATGAGAAGACAAAAAAGTCTCACTTAGTTCTACACCAAGAATGAACACTTCTTTCAACAACAACAAAAAAAAAAAAAAAAAAAAAGGAAGAGAGCAGCTCTTCTGGAAGTTCTTTCGTTTTTTTCATTTAGATTTTTTTACTTATTCATTTTATTAAGTTGAGCATGTTTTTAGTTTAGGAAACAAGATAAACCCAGGTTTTATTTCAGGTTTACGTAGATCAGTGATGAGAAATTAATTGACATCGAGTTATTTGTTACACGCCAACAACTTTCGATGTCGTTATTACAATTCTTGTCAAAATTCACTAAAATCCTTGTCTTGACAAGGTAACACATACATCAGTGTTCTATTCCAGGACCTGGCACATGGTCAAAATGTCTGCATTGTACAAGTCAGCCAGATAGATAGATAGAAACAACACAACTATACAAGTCAGACAGATAGAAACAACGCTACTATACAAGTCAGACGTATACAACGCTACTACAGCAACTCAAGACGAGATATTTTAGAAAACAACAATAACGAAATGTGCGCCATTTTCGAGCTAGCTCCCGGAAACCACACAGAACGAGCATTTTGGGCGGGGGGTGATTCGAACTCACAACCTAACCACCAAACCATGCTACTCAAACTTCAATAATTTAGAACTTATCACTGCGACAATAATAAACTTCAATAATTTAGAACTTATCACTGCGACACAACGTAAACTTCAATAATTTAGAACTTATCACTACGACACAACGTAAACTTCAA
>NW_013666163.1:374000-380200 GCF_000517525.1 Limulus polyphemus | reverse complement strand
ACAATATATTACATATGTTGTCGTTCTATCACTAATTCTACATAATACATATGTTTGTGTTTTGTTGTCATTAACACAATATATTACATATGTTGTCGTTCTATCACTAATTCTACATAATACATATGTTTGTGTTTTGTTGTCATTAACACAATATATTACATATGTTGTCGTTCTATCACTAATTCTACATAATACATATGTTTGTGTTTTGTTGTCACTAACACAATATATTACATATGTTGGCGTTCGGTCACTAATGCTATATAATACATATGATTAACTTGTTATCACTAACGCAACTTATTACATATGTAGGTGTTCCATCACCAATTCTACATATTACATATGTTCGTGATGGTGCAGGTTATATATCCTCATGTTTTGCGACCAGTCATCGTACAGTTTATAGATATCATTTTGCTTTTTAAAGCTCGTAGTTGCGTTTTACACATGCTCGTATTTTATCAGCATTTCTGAGGTTACATATGCATGTGATTTGTCATCAATAATATTACACTGTACAAGTATTTTATTATAGTTTCGACATTCTTTACCGTATTGCTTGAGTATAATTTGACATTTTTATTAAACCTAATCCTTATAGCTTTGCTTAGTCGTCAATGAATTTTCCTAACGCGAAAACAGCCCAGTAAATCGCGTATTATTTTTACAGCCGCATAACACTCTTGACACTGTTTGTTAATTTTGTCTCTTTAAGACTATTATCATTATGATGTAGCATGCAGCAACTGACGAACTGTTGTTGATCCCGGACTCAAGTTTGAAAAATAGCTCGTTAACTAATTCTAAAATAAAACATTAATAAACCTTAACATGTAAATATTTTCTCGTGTATTTTAATACTCATTCGTAGGTTCCCCGAAAAGGGGTCGAAGACCGTCTAGAGGAGTCATCTGTTTTAACCACTCGCACCACTATACAGTAGTGTGTTGTCTGTCAGTCAGTCAGTAGACACTAAAATGACGTCACACATGGGACGCGTAACGTTGCAATTTGTATTGTCTTGACGTCAGTAAAACATGAGAACACGCCATGAATCACGAGAAAGATTATGCACTCTGTAGGCTACAACACAGCATGATATATGAACTTCAAAAGCAATAAAGAAATATACCTGTTACTCTAAATTTTGGTTATTGCAAACTAAACACGTGGCACGTACGTACGAAACACAAATCAGTCTTTTTTTTTTCACCCAACAAACTTGTCATTTGTAAGTTATTTAACGTACAATGGAAGAGGAAGAAGACCATGTATTAGAAATTAGACTCACCAGTGTCATCCCGTGAAATGAATTAAGAATTATTATTGGAGACGACCCAAGAGACTGTCTCTTGTCGGCATCGGGCTTTAGATCTTATAGACCTGGGAGGGTCAGGTTTGTAGGTTCGTTTGAAATCTCCCCCCCAGCACACGATGAACAATTCCTATATAATATTATTTTATTACTACAAGGGGTCAGAGTTCAGCTAGTTCACATTCTCACTCTGACCATGCATTTGTCACATTTTTCGTTAATTTTTAATTTCTACGAGAGCATTTACACACACACACACACACACACATATATATATATATATTTACTTTTTTTTAAATGCTGTCACAGTAAATTAAAACTGATGATAATTTAGTAGTCTAGCATTAGTTGGCCTAAATTTATTTTTATTCCTTATATATATATTAACTGTTGAGAGGTACGTAGGGCTATCTTCATCATATATACAGTACCGATCAAGTTCGTATAGTAAGTCATTTTTGTGCCAATATTTCTGATGTCGTTGTCTGAAGAAGTGTTTCGTTCATATAGAATTCTGGTGGGTCTTTTTTGTGTTTTGTTAGTTTTGCAAAAACTACTAACTGATTATTTGGGACATTTATTTCAATGCGATATTTTTGGCAGTATTAGACTATTCTATTTAATCCAGGTTGTAGATTTGTGGCTGCAATTGATAGAGTGGAAGCACCTTTCCAGACTGCCACATCTTCTGCGAATTGTGACGAGTACCCGTCATTCGGGTCTTTTAGAGATATATTGTTAACATACATAATGAATACAATAGGGTTAACTAACCCTCCCTAAGGGACACCTGCCTCAGAAGTAAATGCCTCTGAGAAGGATCCCTCAACATTGATTCTACATTTTTTTTGTTTTCCAAAAGGTTTGACAGCCAGCAGATAATACCGCGCGGCAGTTCCATTTCTGACATGCGGCCTAAGACCATTGTGACATAGAGTGTCGAATGCTCTCTCAATATCGACAGTGCATCCCTTTTTATTAAAGCTGTCTATGATGGATTCAATTAATCTAACTAAATGATCAGTCGTTTGTCTGAATTTCCTGAATCCATTTGTACTTCGGGTAATTTAGATGTTATCTCCAGAAATGTGGAGAATCTGTTGATGATTATTCGTTCTAGAATTTTGCCTATGGTCAGGCTGATTGGACGTTAGCTATGGTACTGGTCAGGCTAAATGGATGGTAACTATGGTGCTGGTCAGGCTAAATGGATGGTAACTATGGTACTGGTCAGGCTGATTGGACGTTAGCTATGGTACTGGTCAGGCTAAATGGATGGTAACTATGGTGCTGGTCAGGCTGATTGGACGGTAGCTATGGTGCTGGTCAGGCTGAATGGATGGTAACTATGGTGCTGGTCAGGCTGAATGGATGGTAGCTGTGGTGCTGGTCAGGCATTCACTTGCTTCTAAAAAGCTGGGATGTACCCAGAGTTCAGTGATAAATTAAAAAAAAAGCCGTGAGGTGTCCAATCAAACTCTGAGTACCATTTTAGAGAAAGATGGCTTGTATGGCATTATTATTTATCTAGATAAAGGAAGTGTCTTCACATTGTTTAATCGTTACCCTCCACAGCTTGGAGTACTAAAAATATATAGAAAAAGCCAGGAGACATATCTCTGAGTACATCTGGTGAACTAACAAAAATTACAATCAATTTTTTTTGGCTAACAAAATCTAGTTGCATGGAAGTAGCTAATGTGGAGGATCTACAAGCTTTCTTCGTATTTGTGCTAATAATAACCAAACAAGCTTCTGCAAGAGGGGGTAGTTTGGATATTAGAAATCGAATTTTTGTTATGTTTTTTCTTATATAAGAAGGTGTCTCTTTATCGCTAATACTATGCATTTTTATTATTATCACTATATAAATTTAATTGATTATTGCATTCTTATATTCTATTTATTATTTTGATTATATTTCGGCTTTTACGAAGATAATGTTTTTCAAGTTTGACATCTTTTGCATTTCATAGTTTGATGTCTTTTTTTTCTTGACTATAGCCATGTATTTCCAAGTGCAAACAGCATGTTCCATCCTCGACAGTCCAGTTCGTAAACGTTGCCATTTTATTCTGCAATTTTTGAATCTTATTTGTTAGCCATTACAAGCAGCTCAGTAACATCTGTATTCTTGATGTCAGGATATAAGTATGATTGATCACAATAGCCTGAAGTGATAAAGACACTTTCTAACTTTGACATTTTATATATCCTTTTTTGTTTTAGAAATATATTGCTTCCTAAAATGTGAAGGCAGCACGAATCCTACTAAAGAAAACGTGAATTCAAATACTTTTCACGTAATCTGGCAATTTCAAGATAAAGGTTACATCAAATGGTCAATTGTTTTTTACCAAGTGTCATTACAGTCTGTTTTTGCGTCAGACGCTTAACGACCCTGAAGTAAACTCTTTTGATTTCTGTTTTTTTTTTCACTAAGCACAAAGCCAGACAATTAGCTATCTGTGCTGTGCCTACCACAGGTATTGAAATTTGGTTTTTAGCGTTATAATCCTTCAGACTTACCGCTGAGCAGCTGGGAGCTCAGTTTCTGGTTTAATTCTGTTAGACTAACACCTTTCCAAGTAAGGCTTAATAAACACATGGAAGTAAAAAAATATATTTAAGTTTACTAGAATAACAAATCTGGGTGTCTTGGGATGGCAAAATGGTTGTTCAATTCGGGAGGAAGGTATAAAGGGTGGCCCAAAAGAGGTGGGGCCCTACAACATGTATAGAATAAATGCATTTTGTAACTGCAATCTTTGTAGATAACACACTGTAAATACAAACGTAAACAAAAGTTAAGTAGAATAGTTCAAAATGTTCTAGCCACTTACAACTTTATATTTATTATCCTTCAGAGTCCTATTATTTATGAACCATCCTGTATGTTGTTGGGTCAACAGATATGTACGGAAAATGTTACATGACAGACTTATGTCACTAGATAAGCATGTTGTAAAAAATCACTCTTTTTTTTTTACTGTAATCATGACCTCCCTACGGACTTGCAACCCTAAAATCCGGGGTTCGATTCCTCGCGGTGGACACAGCAGATAGTCCAATACGGTTTTGCTATAAAACAAACACTATAATTAATTAATTTGTTCACGTGTGTATGATTAGTATAATTTCAAGAAGGGTGTTGATAAGGTTTTGTATTTGTATTAGGAATAAATTTATTGCGAGTTTATTCAGATGGAAAGAGGAGAGAAAAATCTGGCTTGATAGATTATATTAATGATTAACAGAAGTTGGTTGGGTAAATATTTCCAAAGTAGAGTAAATCAGTTAGAAGCACAATGAATTATCCTATACTTAAATCGATAAGTGTTAATTAAGATCTACCGTACTGTTGTTAATTTCAACATTTCAATTGGCTCGCTGAGATTAGGTCACCAATTAGGTGATTTGTCTATTTACTGAACGCAAACAAAGAAACAGTTTCTTTAAATTAAACCTCAGGCCCTATATGAAGTGATTTTGTTTAAAAATTCTTCATTGAAACCATCTTTTAAATTCAAGTTTCAGGTCCTGTAAGAAGTGATTCGGGTGTCGTATTTTGTAAGGAATAATCTTTTGAACTCAAGTTAAAGTTTTGTACTATGTAACCTAATCAATTCTGTATGTACTGATCTTTTAGATTAAGATCAAAGATTCTATATGGAATAGTCCTATTAATTCAAGTACTATATGAAGTGATCTCTTCAATTCAGGTCGCAGGTCTTGTATAAAGCAACTATTCTGTTGGGATCATAGTTCCTGTACGATATGTATTAGTGTTACACGTCCTGAACAACTTTGTATCTTTACTTCCGGTTGCTTCAGGTCGCAGGTCTTGTATAAAGCAACTATTCTGTTGGGATCATAGTTCCTGTACGATATGTATTAGTGTTACACGTCCTGAACAACTTTGTATCTTTACTTCCGGTTGCAAGTCTGAATAGTAATGGTATATTCAGCCTGAACAGCACCTCGTGTACACTGAGCTACACACTAGACCTAATCAACAAATCGCAATTATTATTTTAAAAAAAACGTTAAATGTTTTTCTTACATAATGGTAAATTTTTTTCATCAGATATGTAGTTTATTTAATAAAACCAATTAATAAAAATATTAGCGTTTTAGACATCCATGACATTTACTCATTTCAGATTTTTCACGTGCCCCTAAATACTTAACCCACCAGTTTTAACCTAGTGGTTATGGAGAGTAATTCACAACTAAAGTTGTTAAAGAAAAATTTAGTATATGTTCTAGAGTTGTCAAGCTATCAGCATTCTCAGTGGTATTGTTTGTGCTGGCCCTTTTGGGATGGAGTTATAATTTTTGACAAAGCTGTAGGCAGTTTTTCTTTGTCTTATCACTTGACAACAAGAAAATACTTTTATTAACGAACAGAATCGAAGGCTAGGCCTATAATACGGCCGTTTTAAAGCGGTACTGCAGCTGTAGAAAACAGCAACTTTAAAATTTGATTTTTTATGGCTTCTGTAAGAAAAAGTTATCTTTCTAAGCATACAAATTCAATGTTGCGGTTATCATAATTATGTCAGAATGATTTTAGGTAGACGGAGAAACGAGTAGATAAACAAACAGGTAGGTAGATACTGAAGTCATAGATATATATAGTATATATTGTTCATTACAGTAAAATTAAATATACAGGGGTTGGACAAAATAATGGAAACACCTTGGAAAATCAACAATATATCTTAATATGGTGTAGGTCCACCTTTTGAGGCAATTACAGCCTCAATTCTCCGAGGTATTGATTCATACAAATTGTGAGTTGTTTCCAAAGGAATTTTAGCCCTATTCTTCGGTTAAAACACCCACCAAGTTCTTTTAGAGACGATGGCAGCGGAAA
>NW_013666163.1:368217-373437 GCF_000517525.1 Limulus polyphemus | reverse complement strand
AATAATAAACAATAAAACATTAAAATATGTCAAGTTTTGATTGTTTATAACATGTTCAAAGATTATGATTCCAAAATGTTAGGTGTTTCCATTATTTTGTCCAACCCCTGTATTTCCAAAACGTTTCTGATAGATAGTCTAGTACTCAAACCAACATTTGTGTCTAGTTTATAAATCTTTGTGGATAACTTGAGTTTTATTTTGTTCATATTATTTTGATTATTTTTGTCTTTAAGAAATGATTAAACAATTCCGAGTCAACATTTTAAATAACTGAGAACTTAAATATCATAGTTTGAAGAGAAATGTAGTGAAGTTAGAAACAAGCCGACAATTTTAAACGACATGAATTAATAAATTTCGGATTCTTTTATTCTGATTCTTAATTAAAATTCATCTGACTTCAACTTCATCTCGGAAACAACATTTTTTTTTTAAATTTTCAAATGATTCCCAATCTGCAGCTGAACAGCAAGAGAAACCCAGGGGCTAAATTTAGTAGAATGTGTTTGTGCCAACTGTAAACACAAGAAACGTCAGCTTACGGTTTTCTTTCCAAACACACAATGCGCACTGATAGACCTTTATCTTTACAGTCTGCCCAACAGCCAATCAGAACATAACAAGATGCACTTGGGCCTTGTGAAGCAGTTTAGATACACTTTAACTCCAGTATAACTTAGAACGAAGCCAGTAATGGTCGAAGGCTAGTATGTTTACGTCTTGATTGCTTTGTTAGCTTAGCCCCAAGAACTTTGTTCACAGATATAAATAGTATGATAAAAAGTACACTTGGTTTTAACACAGCCTTTTAGCTTTTGGTTGATTTGTGGAATTCGAGTTAATTCACCTAAATAAACAGGTAAATAAAAGATATTGCTTAAGAATCCGAATAAACCGATAATAACTCACTATAAGAACTTCAACAAAGAATTATCCAGTTTAATTATTAATTCTTTTTAAATTTTCAGTTTCTTTCCATCATCTCATGACCGTTGTTTAACTTCCCTCTATGGAAAAGTTATCCAAAACGCATCATACAGACATATTCAACTATCACCTTCTGTACAAGTGATAGCAAAAAATATGGAATTATTCAGGATAAAATAACTTTTTTTAAAATTAAATGTATTACTATGCCACGGACAGGGTTTAGTGACCACAACACAAAAACTGTAAGGACGTGGGTTCACCCTATTACCGCACATGCGCGCTTTGCACTTTTTAGGTAGCGGGTGTTCTATAAGATTGACGGCCAAATATCATTATTACGTCAGACAAGAGTAGAGTAAAAGTTGGCGGTGGGCGATGTTGGCTATGTGCCTTACCTTCAGTATGTAAGTTCAAAATTAAGAATGGCTATGTGCATATAATCCTTGTGTAGCGTTGCGTGAAATATCTGGAAAAACAAATAATGTATTATATATGTGTATTAAAGATTTCTTTTCCACCAGGGGTGGAATTGAAAAAGAGAATCTGTGACGTAGAGGCCTAATGCATTCTTTGATTGGTCATAACATTATTCACATACCTAAAGTAATTTAGGTTACTATATAGTGACATAAAACGGACTCAAAACCCCAGAGAAATAATGCATTAATTAGTCTTCAATAATAAAAAAAGAGTTAATCTGCTTATAGCAAGATTAGTTAAACAGAAGATTGAGAAAAGAAGGGATTAAGAAGCAATCTCCTAAAACCTTTCACGAAACGTCTGTTGACGACACGCATGTGTACATATACACCCGCATAATTTAATACACGTATACACGTAATAAACATCTAAACACATACATACATCATCTGTTTGGTTGGAAAGTGCACGTTGGTTCCCGCATGAAACGAGCGAATGATGCGTGGTTTCCAGCACGCGGGTGATTTTCTCTTTTGGCACCGCATCAAATACACAGACACGATTATTTCTAAGGTTCCAGTTGTATATTTAAAAAAGTAAGCACTCCATGTTTATTTTCTTCGAAGAATGGGGGCTAGTTTTTGTTGATATAGCGTATGTACACGAACGTCTCATAGTAAACAAAGATAATCATATTTACTGTAATTAGATCTGGAAAACGATCACAACTACCGATAAAGCAGGTGAGAGAAATAAACTCGCATGGGAAATCACACACGTAAAGGAAACCATGTGAAGTAATTGGAAGCAGTAGTAGAAGGCATAAAGTAACCATTTCTTATAAGATATTGGTTTCTATACATTTTCTGCTAGTGATGTTATATGTATAGGATATTTCTGAAAAGCGTTGAATTATGGGATAAATTTATTGCTTCACTGCGTGTTTGTTTGTTTATGTGTTTTAAGCACAAAGCTACACAATGGGCTATCTGCACTCTGTCCATCAAAGAGAATCAAACTCCGGATTTTAGAGGTCCGTAAGTACTGCATATTATTGGAAAACTAAGTTACCAAAGAGTGAGTTCCAACTGAAAGTAGGAAACGAAGTACCTCTACAAATGTTGACTTAACACGAAACACATCGTGAAATATGACCCCCAGTGGCACAGCGGTATGTCTGGGGACTTACAACGCTAGAAACTGGGTTTCGATACCTGTGGTGGGCAGATCACAGATAGGCCTTTGTGATTAACTACAAACAAACATTGTGAATAAGTAAACATTACAACTGGGAAAACGACCTCCACGTGTCACCGCGTATCTTGACGTGAAAGAAAATAATATAAGTAAGAGTAACTGTTTTTCTTCTTTATGTCTTCCCTAGAAATAGTTGATTGAAAAGTACTTACTAATCAAAGAAAACACTAAATTGAGAATGTCTTTTATTTTTTGTAAATTTGAAAGTACTTATCAATCAAAGAATAAGAACAAATCAATCAATATATTTTTTAATTTGAAAGTACTTATCAATCAAAGAATAAGAACAAATCAATCACTATATTTTTTTAATTTGAAAGTACTTATCAATCAAAGAATAAGAACAAATCAATCAATACATTTTTTTAATTTGAAAGTATTTACCAATCAAAGAATAATAACAAATCAATCAATATATTTTTTTTAATTTGAAAGTACTTATCAATCAAAGAATAAGAACAAATCAATCAATATATTTTTAATTTGAAAGTATTTACCAATCAAAGAATAAACAAATTTGTTCTTTTTCTTTTAATTCTTAACCTTATGAGCTCGTGGAAGTATTTGTTTTGTTTGATATTAAGCACACGGCTACACAATGGGCTAACTAGGCTTGCCAACCACAAGTATCGAAACCAGGTTTTTAGTGGTGTAAGCTATAAACTTACTGCTGAGCCACTAGGGACTCGCTTGCACGTAACAATGACAATATATTCTTGAGCGCCTTTAACCAATTCCTTTTAGAAATGTACCTTTTTTCTCGAAAGAAAAAAAAGAACAGAAAACAGTAACTTATACTGAAGCGTTTGCTCGTGAAATTGCTAAAAACTATGAGATCGATTTTATTAATCTGTAGAAAAATATAAAATAAAAGTAAAAATCTGTCTCTCTATATCGCCACTTTTTTCAGTAGTTCTGATTGGATACAAATTCAATGACGAGGAACCCACTTTGAGACTAATATTGCTTGGAGACGGCTTGAATGGGTAATGAAGAAAACTTTAATATAAGTTTAACATAACAGCAAATGTACAACGTCTCCAAGCATGATTTGATACAAGTTTCATTACAAATTAATTTTATTTGTTTAGTAGCATAATAATTTGTAAATTCCTCCCAAGTTTTGGAATGTAATTCATAACGTTTGCCCAAGCTCCAAGCTTCTAATGGAATGTAATTCATAACGTTTCCGCAAGCTCCAAGCTTCTAATGGAATGTAATTCATAACGTTTCCCCAAGCTCCAAGCTTCTAATGGAATGTAATTCATAACGTTTCCCCAAGCTCCAAGCTTCCAATGGAATGTAATTCATAACGTTTACCCAAGCTCCAAGCTTCTAATGGAATGTAATTCATAACGTTTCCCCAAGCTCCAAGCTTCTAATGGAATGTAATTCATAACGTTTCCCCAAGCTCCAAGCTTCTAATGGAATGTAATTCATAACGTTTCCCCAAGCTCCAAGCTTCTAATGGAATGTAATTCATAACGTTTCCCCAAGCTCCAAGCTTCTAATGGAATGTAATTCATAACGTTTCCGCAAGCTCCAAGCTTCTAATGGAATGTAATTCATAACGTTTCCCCAAGCTCCAAGCTTCTAATGGAATGTAATTTATAACGTTTCCCCAAGCTCCAAGCTTCTAATGGAATGTAATTCATAACGTTTCCTCAAGCTCCAAGCTTCTAAGAATACCATTTCAGACTAAAAGAATACATTCTTTGTACTAATTTCTAAATATTTATTATCTAATGTATAAAAAAGAGAGTTTGAACTGGTGTTTTTTTTCTTATTAATAGTAGGACTTGATTTCTTAGAACGTCTGACTAGATTTGTCCCACCCATCACTTGAGTTGGCCCACCAGTGGCACAGCAGTATGTCTGCGGACTTACAACGCTAGAATCCGGGTTTCGATACCCGTGGTGGGCAGAACATAGATAGCCCATTGTGTAGCTTTGTGCTTAACTTCATACAAACACTTCAGTTGTTTATATTGGTGATTAAGATAGGCATATTCATTATGTGACTTGCTTGAACTGATAACTAAAGTATATCATCATTTAACTTGCATGAAGTAGTGACTAACTGTGCTTAATTTACTGTCTAGGTTCCTAAAAAGGTGACTAAGTCTATATAAGCCAGCACCTTATATGAGTGAATTGTATTAAATTTTATCTAAATGCCCACCTGACTTAGTTGAATTGATTACTTAAGCTACCATCTAGCTTACTTGAAGTTGTGTTAATTAGTCTATCTAAATTACTGGGTGACTGGTTTGGTCTGATATGTTTAGGTATGTTACAACATTGTTTGTTGAATTAGCAACTAGATTTGTGTAAATTATTACCAGGATTATTAGAACTCATTTTATCCAACTCATTGAGTTGTTGGAAAGGGCTCAGACGAGGACCACTAGAATGACACTTGGGAGGACAAATTTGTGTTAGGAGGACATATTAAGATTTGAAATTGTTTTCTCTTGAAAGAAGAAAAGTTAGAAAGGATATGATTAAGATTGTTAAAGGAAATGCTAGTGTTGATGCATCATCTTCTTTTGTACTTAATGTTTGTTTGTAATTAAGCACAAAGCTACACAATGGGCTATCTGTGCTCTG
>NW_013666163.1:365814-367861 GCF_000517525.1 Limulus polyphemus | reverse complement strand
CCCACCACGGGTATCGAAACCCGGATTCTAGCGTTGTAAGTCCGCAAACATACCGCTGTGCCACTGGGGGCTGTACTTAATGATGAAAATGGCAAGACTAGGGGACACAAGTATACGTTTTAGCAGGGTAGGTATCATCATTAGCTAACACAGCTTTATTTTTCTAACATGATGATTGGCCTTTATAATGGGTTGCATTCAAATATTGTAAGTGCAGTTAATTTGTCTGAGTTTAATGGAAAACTTGATAAATATTTGATTGATAAAGCTGGCCTTGAGGGTTTTATTTTAAAGTCTAGTTTAGTGGATGGGATGGGCTATATGAATCAAGAGGTACCTTTTTGTACTTAAATTATATACGTATGTGTATATATTCATCACACAACTTACTTGAACTACTACGTTTGCCTGACCTAGCTTGTTAAAGCTGCCGAAAAGACTTAATTATTTCATCTCAAATGGCTATCTTTTCCCAAAGTACCTTCTGAATACTTTTAAATATGGACTAAATTTGCGTATACGATAGTTCTGAAGCGTAATTTCCATTGAAAAAGGCCCCATCCTGTGGCTGTTATGTCGAAAGCACGTCACTCTTCTCTGCTTGCCTTCTATAATCCATCTGATGTACACTAGGTTTTTCCAGCGTCCATTTCTACAGTCCAATCGCACATAAATACATAAGCGCTGCGTCTGGCAACTTGATAGATATGTTTTCGTATGAAATAGCATGAATATCCATTTCTTTCTCCTGCTGCTTCAGGTATGTGACGGTTGAAAGGAAGCCTTATAATAGTAAAGCCATACCATTTTGGCACCGTTTCCGTACAAACCAGTATTTTTGTGAGGTACATAGGGCTCAGATCACTGGTATGATAGTACGCAGAGTTAATATTGACCATTGTAACCACTTTTTCCTCAGTTGCACGTGGCCCATTATCCAACGATGACCATTAATCCTTTCGAAAAGCTTTCGCGACATGTCGCGTAAGACATTTGCAAATTTCTTTCATCCATTGACTGGTGGAAAATAGTATGGGACTTGTTGCAGTTATCAATGGCAACATATACTTTTTCCACGGCTAGGCTGTTCATAGAAATTTTCTTTATAGTTTGTCTTCCTTTCCCAGATACGTCGTGAAAGCAAACTCTGTACATCCTGTGTCGCTTTTTCAGATGGTATATTTCTTTATTATGCTACACACTGTTGCCTGGGTCACGTGAACGGCATTTGTCACTGACTTTATGGTTCGTGGATTTTCTCACCTGTTACAAGATACTTGGCTTATCACAGCTCGGATACGACTTGTTGCAGGTATCTTTCTAGATGGTCTTGGTGATGCGAGTAAAATGAATATCTCCATCTTGAAAGCTCTAAACCCCCAATCGGAACACACATTTGTGATCTGAGTGTATAAACGTTTTACATCCGAAAGCGATCAGTTTTTTGTGGCATCGCACTACCTACGCAATATCAAACAATATCAAAATGTAGTTCTGATACATGTCGTTCCACTGAGACTTTATATCGACTGTGGTTGTTATGTGACTTGCTGATTTGTATATTCAAAATCATTTTAATATAACATACTTACCTCTCTGCATATTCACAAGAATTACTTGAATCGGTGATTAAGTAGCGTAAGATCTGAATTTGATTTACTTGAATTGGTGACTAAGTTTGTTTGAGTCACCTCTTGGTTTACTTGAGTGATATTGCTGAACATCATCACATACTATATATAGTACTCACTAATCTGTTACTGGCCTAATATTTCCTAATCAACTTAGTGTTAACTATAAACAAACGGTAAAACTCACGTGTCTGAGGAAACGGATTATGTTTTCTGTCGGCACATCTACAATAACATTTTGCACTCCTGCTCTTCCTATTTCCTTCAATAGCTTTCGGTATTCCTGGCCTGGAACAAGCTGCTTCACCAGCACTTTGCGCTTTTTTTCTTGCACCAAAGGATCTTGAAGTAACTCTTGAAGTCGTATCAGTGCTACAAGTAGAGGAAGTCGTGTAAAAATAAATTATTTCGACAGT
>NW_013666163.1:354510-364832 GCF_000517525.1 Limulus polyphemus | reverse complement strand
CCCCCCGTGGGTTAGCGGTAATCTTACGGACTTCCAACACTAAAATCTGGGGCTAGATTTCCCGTGGTGGACAGAACCCAGATAGCCTACTGTGTAACTTTGCGCCAAAAACTAACAAAACGTTTCTAAGAAAAGAAAATGATAACCCCAATTACTGTGAACATTTAATTAATTTGCGAAACATGACTATGTGATTAATTATTTTCAGTTCTTTACTTGAAGGCCCAGCATGGCCAGGTGGTTAGGGCGCTCGACTCGCAATCTGAGGGTCGCGGGTTCGAATCCTCGTCATACCAAACATGCTCGCCCTTTCAGCTGTGGGGGCGTTATAATGTGACGGTCAATCCCACTATTCGTTATTAAAAGAGTAGCCCAAGAGTTGGCGGTGGGTGGTGATGACTAGCTGCCTTCCCTCTAGTCTTACACTGCTAAATTAGGGACGGCTAGCGTAGATAGCCCTCGTGTAGCTTTGCGCGAAATTCAAAAACAAACAAACCTTTTCCATTATGTGTTGATCTTGTCCATACCTACGGTGGGTAAAGTAACATAACAAATTGTTTATAAAATGTAGAATATTCCAAGATAAGATCCATAATAGACTGTTTTAATTTGATTTATCAAACAGCAAGAAAGCTTGCTGTAAGGTTAAACAAAGTGTCGTACATTTTCATAAGCGACTAGCTGAAGAAGCGCAACCAAAGACTGCATCATTCATCTTACCTCGAATAATTTAACTATTTTATTCTACAGCTAGGTTTAACGTTCTTTTTATTGTAGGTTTAACATGCTTTTTTATGTTATTGCCATTTCACTGCTGGCAGTCTCGAGCCAGTTCTTTGCCCTTAATCTAAATTACTCTAACCATTTCTATTTTGGTTTGGTTGGTTGGGTTTGAGCAAAGCCACATTGAGCTATTCGCTTTGTTTACGGCTGGGAATCGTACCTCGGATTTTACTGTTGTAAGTCCATATATTTATCGCTGTCCCACCGGGAGGGGGGGGGGGTGCTTCTATTTTGGACTTAGAATAATATGCACACAAATACTGTGTTCTACGTCTGTTTTGGTACTTTTTTTCTATCTATATTCCACAAAAATTTACTCTGTGAGTTTTAAATAAAGTAACATTTAATAGTTCTCAGAAAGCGCTAATTTACCTTTACCATCACTAGATATGACTTTTTAATACAATCTTGCACGTGAAATATAGAAAAAGTGTTAGAACTAAATTTATCTTATTCTCGATATTATTAAATCATTTTCTGTTAAGTGTATCAACATACGTAAGGCGTAAATTAATTATTCTCATGTTGGTCGTGTAAAACAACATTGTTAAACACCTATTGCTTAAGCATGTTTTTGTATATGTACAAGAACATTGTTAAGTTATCGCTATGCAAAAGTCTTCGCCCCCCCCCCTGTGCTGGTAATAAATTTTAGGTATTTTCTTATGAAAGACATAACTCAAATGACTAAAAATATTCATTACATCAATCTAAGACCAGTTTCTAAATATTACAAAGAACAAGAGGTGCATTGTTACCCAATTTAATGATATAACACAAAACTATTGAAAACACAAGGAATGATGGACAGTGCAAAATATATACAGATGTTGGAGGTAAACCTGAAGAAGTCAGTGAAAAACTAAAACTCTGTCGAAGGTTTACATTTCAACAGGACAATAATCCCAAACACAGATCAAAGGCAACCCAGGAATGGTTTCTGAGAAATAAAATTAAAGCCATTGACTGGCTAAGCCAAAGCCCAGACGTAAATTCACTTGAATATCTGTGGAGAGACTTGAAAATTGCTGTGTGTCGAAGACATCCTTCCAACTTACAAGAACTGAAGGATATCTGCAAGCAGGAGTGGGCAAAGCTTGTGGAGGGTTATCCAAAACGACTTTCAGCTGCCATTGCTGCCAAAGGAGTTTCAACCAAATATTAATCATGTTAGAGGATGAAGACTTTTGCAACATGTGTTTTCAAGACAAGATTATTTTGTGTTGTATCCCTAAAGTGAGTAACCATGCAACTTTTGTTCTTTGAAATCTTTAGAAATTGGACTGAGTTTAATATAATAAATATTTTTGGCCTTTTGAGTTATACCTTTCAAAAGAAAATAACTAAAATTTATTACCAGCACAGGGGAAGGAATATTTTTGCAAGACACTGTAACAGTATTATCAGATCATTATGTCGTTCAATATACTGGTTTATGCGTACTGAATTATTAAGTCATTGTTCTGTTTATTATATTATCTTATTCACTTTTTCAGCTTGTTATGTTTTTGGTCTATCAGCTTTTTTACAACTTAACTGTTAAGACACTGTTGTATTTCTAGATTACGTAAACCTATATTTTTAAAAATATTGTTCAAGTAACTTTCGAGGTTTAGCTACAAATATTACAGAACTTTAAAAAACTAGATTAACGTTTTACGATTCATCACCATAGTTTAGTTTTACAGCAAACTATTTACGAAGAAGACTTTTTTGAGGAAATTCATGACGGTAAAGATTTTAAAACGTTTTGTCATCACATTCACTTATCATGAGTGATGGCTCAACGAAGACCCACCATTGCAGACTGATGAGTCTATAGGGCTATTGAAAATCAATACTTCAATGAATCATACTGGAATAAAACATGAATTCACTCTACAGGCTAGGGATAAAATATAACCGACAGTTGCAATAAGGCTAATAACGCAACCCACACGAGCTGTATTTCTCAAAACTATGTTTTAATAAAGTAAAAAAAGAAAGAAACTCGGCAACATCAAGTAACCAATCAAAACTGAAATAGTTGGCAAACTCTTAATATTTTAGAGGATATATATATATACTGTTAAGAAGGAATAATATTTTTGATGTTAAATTTGTAAACCTATTATCTCGAGTCATAAATAAGTCCAAAAGGACTATCTGCGCCTTGCTCTCTACGGGTGTAGAAATACTGTGTTTAGCGTATAAGCCCTCAAGCTTACCGCTGAGTCACTGAATGACGTTTGCATTTACTCAGAAATAAAACCGTTGAAGCAGAGAAAACAACGTTTCTTGTGCTCATTCAATAATAATAAAAATATTCAACTAGACAGCACGAGGTTTCATAATATTGTCTACGCTAGATTTAAGAAAACGCCCTCCAGTGGTTCAGCGGTAAGATTGAGGGCTGAGAACACTAAATTTTGGTGTCCGATCCCTTCACTGGACACACTGCAGATAGGCCATTGAGCAGTTTTGCATTTAAAGAGAACAAACAAAACAAGATAAAGTTTTACTGTGGTGATTCAAGAATAAAAATATTAAAAATTAGACATTACGAAGTTTTATTATGTAGACTAATGCTAGATAAAATAAAATAATATTTTGATCTATTGACCTCAATAATAAAAAACAACGTTTCCTTGTGGTGACTCAAAAATAAAAATGTTAAATTAGATATTATGAAGTTTCAAACAAAACAACGTTTTACTGTATTAAATGAACTGAACAATATAAAAATTAAATTAGACATAGCGAGATTTTATCCTGTTGACTCAAAAATAAAAGCTCTAAAACAAGTAACACGGAGTTTTAAAATATATTCTGAACAGTATAAACAGTAAAGTCTACAAAGCTAGGTCTTATTTTGATGATTTAGAAATGAAAATTATAAAACAAATATCACAACGTTTTCTCGTTTTAACTCAACACAAAAGAAAATAAGGTAAAGATTCAGTTGTTAATAAAAGACGATCTTTAGATATCTTTAAAAATAAGTCAGGCCTTAATTTACGAATTAAAGTGTTTCATTAATACACAGATTTCCCTCATCATTGCCTTAACTACAAACAAGCAAACACTTAATAAATGTACATGTTCTTGTACACGTGTTTATAGCCGTCTGGTGGTAGCCTTAAAATACCTAGAGCTACATCTCAGATATTTAAATTCATAAACAGTTTTCGGTGTTATTAGAGACACTATTATATCCTTAAATTTGAAGGGATAAAAAAAAACACATGTAAATCTCTCTGTAGATAAGTTCTACGAAAAAAATCGGATAGTGGTTTTGTTACTAACATCGCATGTTTACAGTGCAGGGTAGTTCTACTAAGTTGATGTTATTAGCAAAGTTCATAGGAAAATCATTATAAGCAAATATTCAAATATACTGGTGACTTTGTATGCACGACGAGACAAGATCTGGACTAAATGTTCCTTGAAGAGTAGGTGAATAAAACTAACAAAAGAAAAAATAAATGTCAGTAAATGTTTTTTTCTGAAACTTCACATTCACATTTGTCTTCATTGTTGTGTGTCAGAGTGTACAGAAATGCAAGCTGTTGATCATTTCAAAGTTCAACAGTAAACTCAGTATATAGATGCTCTATATATTGAGTTACATGTCCAAAGTCCTTAAATATAACAAAAGTGTTAACCGCATAACTTCGATAATATATCGTCTTTGATGTTGTCATGAAAAACAAAACAACAAGGGTTGGCAAAAGAAGGCACTAGTCTCGAGCCCATCACAACACTGTCAGTATGATCATAAATGATCTCATTGGAAAGGAAATTCGATAACTTCTTTAAACAGTCTAAGGTAGTCCAGTTTTATTATCTTCATGTTAAATCTCTCCAGTTGCTGTTTGTAACGTTTCTGATAAGGTAATATTGATATACAGAGGTTCTATACCGAAACTGGCATAAAATAACATTTCTATCAAACCTTAACATTTGCATTTCATCAAAAATGACAAAACTGTCTTTCACAGTATACTCATTATATTGTCCAGTAGCGGACGATGATAATGTCTAACAGCTAATCTACAACGTTCCAAAACAAACTAATAACTACACTGGCAGACACGAAATTATTGAAGAAAGAACTATGCCAGCTTTTTCATAAAACTTGTCCAATGATAGATTTATATGTAATTTTCAGGCCAGAATGTAGACTGCAAAATATTTTCAGATTTTAGGACATAATATCATTTATCAATTTAAATGTCTTAGACGCAGTTCTAGGTGTTCTGGGGCTGCCACCAGATGGCTATATTGTTTGTTTGTTTGTTATGAATTTCGCGCAAAGCTACACGAGGGCTATCTGCGCTAGCCGTTCCTAACTTAGCAGTGTCAGACTAGAGGGAAGGCAGCTAGTCATCACCATCCATCGCCAACTCTTGGGCTACTCTTTTACCAATGAATAGTGGGATTGACAATCACATTACAACGCCCCCACGGCTGAAAGGGCGAGCATGTTTGATGGGACGGGGATTCGAACCCGCGATCCGCAGATTGCGAGTCGAGCTCCCTAACCACCTGGCCATGCCGGGCCCCAGATGGCTATAAACACGTGTAAAAGATTGTTTGTTTGTTGTTGTTTGTTTTTTAGAATTTACGGCGCAAAGCTACACGTTGACTATCTGCGCTAGCCGCCCCTAATTCTTGGGCTACTCTTTCACTAAAGAATAGTGGGATTATCCGTCACATTATAACGGCCCCACTGCTGTTTGGTGGGATGGGGATTCAAACCCACGATTTGCAGATTGCGAGTCGAGCGCCCTAACCACCTGGCCATGCCAGGCCTATGTAAAAGAACATTCAAAGTTGTTAAGTAAGTTTTATTTGGTTTAATCAAGAATAAACGTTTAAAAAAGGGGCATTGCGTAGCGTTTCAGTGTGTTAACTTAATAATACAAACCCGGAAGGAAAAGTCACAACGTTTTCTCGACGATAAAACAAGAGATTAGACAATACAAAAACTTCATTGTATTGACTGTACATTAAAAATACCAAAAGAAAAACAAAGTTTCAAAATTTCATTGCGTTTCCTCAAATATTAAAACTCGAAAATACAACGTATAATTGTGTTAATTCAAAAATTGTGAAAGTTTCATTTTCTTAACCGAAACAGATGACAAAAAGTCATCTTGATGTAACCCAGGAGTTTATGTACGAGTAAACTCAAGTAGAAGGGTAAAAAACAACACCTGAGCCAGTATATTCAATACATTTTCTATAACATGCTTTTCTTGATTTTCTATTAATGAATAAACGCGTTTTCTCTATTCAATATACAACATGGACATTTTCATTGTTAAATATTTTATAATACTCATTTTTAGCACTAGCAACGAGTACAAGATGTAATATTGTAAATATCTGTTCTTAAGAGATCTTTATTAGGAATTTACTGGTTCACTGGACCTTAAGTTTCTGTGCACTTTAACTGTTTTACATTTAACATTTTCATGCTTTACTTCACACTTAATTTTTCACTTTTAAACTATTTCAAACTTGAGCTATTTCACTCCTTAATTGTTCCACACTTTAAGTAGTTGCTTATAAGAGAAACCCGTGGGTAAGGAGAGAATGGAAAGAAAATTATGCCATTACTAGAACAAAAAAAGAGACATGCCGCTACCTAAAATGAACGAGCATATATATGTACCTTCGAGCACTCTGAAGCCTTTGTAACTTTCCACTTCCTCTAAAAAAAATATTGATTGGTTTTCAGTTTGCAATAATCGATTAATCAGACTGCACACCCGCCAAACTTGTTAACACTATCATTAGATAAATACACAAGCAGTAAAGTAATTTAAAATGAAGTTAAGATCCACTACTGTGTAACAACAAGTTATAAGAAAACAAGCTCAGACACGTCCACGTGTTCTCTTCAGCCCAACTTGTTGTTCCACAATAGTGGATCTTAACTATATTTCTGTTAATCCTGTAGTTGTCATTTCACTTCCTTGGGCGTAAAAACAACAACATCTATCTTATTAAGAGTAAAAAAAAACAACGAAAGGCAAAATGTTTATTATTACTTACGGCCGATTAGTTTCGATAACACAGTTACCGTCACCAGGGCTAATATTTTACCATTCATTGTGTCAAAAAACGTTGGCGGTCTTTGTGTTTTTCCTCTTATTATAGTAGCACAATGTGCTTGAAAAGAAATCATAATATCTATCTTATTACAGAAAAAGCGAGAAACCTGGAGACAGGAAATGAGCTGAAGTTTAGATACCTTCGTTTTCTTCGTAAACGATTGCAAGGTTTTTCCATTCTTTATTCTTGATGAGGTCACGATACGCCTTGCTCAAAGTCTTAGCAAACGGAAATAGATTGACGGTGTGATTATCCGGCCGGACTCTGAAATCCCATCTTGTTTCCATGTGAGGAACATGTAGCGCATCGCATGTGGACTGGACTGTTGCGCTTGGTTCAATAGACTGTGGCCCAAAGATGGCAGCCACTCCTTGGCTTAGAAGGTCGCAAACTATTGGATAAAAAAGAACATTTTTAACTGATCGAGGTATATTTAATAAACAAATGTATAACTTAAATCTTACAGTTATAAGATTTTTTTTTGCTCAGAAAACTGTAGAATGTAGTGCAGTTAAGGGAGATTTTGGATAACTTGATTATGTGTATTGAAGGAAATGACGTAAAAGTCCTGTAGCTCAGAAAAATACAATTCGTTGGTAATAAAAAAAACTGATTTAGAAGATTTTTTTATAAATAAATGGATAAATGCTACAGTTTTAATATTACCATTTAAAAATTATATTTGTACGTAAAATACAAATGTTTCAAATTATAATATTCAGTCTCTGGACTTACGACGCTAAGAAACGAGTTTCGATACCCGTGGCAATCACAGCACAAAAATAGTCCATTGTGTGGCTGTGTGCTTAACCACAAACAAACTTTAAAAACAAAACAAAAAACAGTTGGATGTGTAATACTAATCTTATTGTTCTAAGAATGCGGAGTCTTAAGTTAGAAAAACAACAACAAATGTTTTTGATAATTTAGTCTTGTTATTATATAAAAATGTGTTGAAAAACACACGTTGCTTTCTGAGTATGGGGATCTTCATTAAAATTTTTTGGGGGGCTGGTTGTTTAGCACAAAGATACGCAATGGGCTATCTGCGGTCTGTCCATCACGGGTATGGAAATTCAATTTGCGTTATAAGCACACAGAGTTATCGCTTAAGCCATCCGAGGAGGAGAGCTCAAAAGACAAAATGTGTATTGAGTACACTAGTTTTGTTGCTAGTTCAAGATGTGTAAAAGTTTATGAACATAAACATACTTCTATGAAGTTTCGTTGAAGATAAATCAATGAAGTTAAACTTAACAATCTGAATGAATGTATCCTTAGGAAAACAACTGAACTGTTATAAAAAAGGATTAAGATATTATACACAGACAAAATAATCTGGTTAGAAGAAAATACACATTGAAAGAATTAAAACATTATACACAGACAAAATAATACTGGCTAGAAGAAAATACACATTGAAAGAATTAAAACATTATACACAGACAAAATAATATGGCTAGAAGAAAATACACATTGAAAGAATTAAAACATTATACACAGACAAAATAATATGGTAGAAGAAAATACACATTGAAAGAATTAAAACATTATACACAGACAAAATAATATGGCTAGAAGAAAATACACATTGAAAGAATTAAAACATTATACACAGACAAAATAATATGGCTAGAATAAAATATATACTCTGCTTGTAACAGAACGAAACATAAAATGTTTGATACTATATATTTAGAAGAACGGTTAGGGTTTGTCATTAAAATGCTAAGTTTTGTAACAAGATTATGGATTTCCAAAATCTAAGACATATCTTTAAAAAAGTTCTTTCCATCCTTTTCATAGAATCAAATTGCTTTGACAATATGACAGTAGTATAAAAAACCGGATGTTCTCATCCTACACTAACTAAATTAAACACAAAATCTGATTTGGTATACTAGTTTAAAATACATCATATAACAATTGTAATGTTCCATAATTATAAAGTGTTAACTGTTTATTCACTCTTGAAACACACACAGTATGCATTTTGTTGGTACTTCTGTTATGTTAAAAAATTCGTTACACTATTTATAAACCATTTTACACACTTTTTTTTTACGTAAACTCGGTGTAAGAAGTTTAGATGGAGTAGAAACATTTTGTATATTAACGTATGATATTACGAATGTGTGGTATTAACATTATTTTTGGTGGAATACGTCTGTATGTTGGGTGTGACTGACGTGATTAAGCTGGCAGTAGCATATGATTTGCCCCCAAGTAGCACAGCGGCATGTCTGCGGACTTACAACGCTAGAATCCGGGTTTCGATATCCGTGGTGGGCAGAACATAGATAGCCCATCGTGTAGCTTTGTGCTTAACTTAAAAAACAAACAAACAAAAACAAACAAGCATATAATTTCACGAGTGCTGGTAGTTTAACAATAGTTTTGTGGAATATGGTTGTATGCTGGGTGTGACTAATGTGATCAGACTGGTAGTAGCATATGATTTCACGAGGGCATGTAATTTAACAATAGTTTTGTGAAATATGGTTCTATGCTGGGTGTGACTAATGTGAACAGACTGGTAGTAGCATATGATTTCACGAGGGCATGTAGTTTACAATAGTTTTGTGAAATATGGTTCTATGCTGGGTGTGACTAATGTGAACAGACTGGCAGTAGCATATGATTTCATGAGCGTGTGGTTTAAATACTAGTTTCAGGAAAATGTGAGGAGGTTGATTTATATAAATCGTTCTGATAGGCTTACACTCGTAGCCTCTTATTTTACCACATACACACTCATACATATATATGCTAAGTGTAATGCGATTAATCCCTTCAAGCTCGAAGAAACTAAATTTTAACTTTAGTAAGAAGCAAAGAAAGTTTTATATCAACTCTCACCAATCGGTCATCATTGGGGGTGTCAACCATTTCTAAGCAAAAGGCCTTTCCCCAGAACATTTCGTATCCTGACTGAGGCACCCCCACTCAGTGAATTGATAGATACTGAATACCTTAACAGTACTGTGTATTTGCTACGGCCCTTGGGTCCAAGTTTAGGAATCCATGGGCTGGCAGAAACAGTTATCATTAACTGAAATGAATATATAAAAAAAAGATCTATTACATTTATTCCTTCTTAGGAGTGAAGTAATTGTCCTCTTAGTTCTTGTTATGTTTTTAAACAATCGAATATATGACGCTTTCAAATGTTTCTAGAGTGCTTTTATATTTTTAGTTTTTTACAATTTTCACGAATATCAATCTCAATTTAAGAGCTGCTTCTAACAATGAATCGAGCTTTTCTTCTTGAACTTTCTTATCAATTTCAATTTAAAAGTGATTGTATTAATGATTTTCTGGTACTAAACCAATTAGCGGATGAAAATAAGAAACAAAAATTACTGCAAATTTAGAACTGGATTGAATAACAATAGTTAAAAGAAACGAGCCCCAAATTCTTGGAATATTACAGATTT
>NW_013666163.1:334272-353576 GCF_000517525.1 Limulus polyphemus | reverse complement strand
GGGCCTAAAACTGATGATACCTATTACCATGTTTTGTGACAGTTCTTCATCATAGCCTGTTTATTATTGTTTTTAATTTCAAATAAAATTAGAATAGAACATATGATCTAAAAATTCTGAGTGTAGGTTATCAGTTGCTGAATATTTAGTTTTACAGTTGATACAACTTAATTTTTGCAAGGAAACTTATATGAAAGTGTATTTGTATTTTCAGAGTTGATTAAGAACAATGTATTATTTGTGCCTAAATAATTTTTATGAGATATACTACAATACAATTATTAAATTACTCTCTATTTTTTCAATTGTGTTCTTTATGATTAGATTTTTTAATGATATATTTAGTTGTTATTGTTGTTTTTTAAAAGAAGTTTTTACATGCATCTTCCACTTTGAAACTGATGCAAGGTGTAACACAGTATAAAGCATAAAGAGCATTTTATGATCAGTACTTTAACGGCAGAAAATAAGTTAGAGGAACTTACAACTAAAAATATATCTAAGCCTCTAAATGTATTTCCTGGACTACATAGAGAGAAAAAAAGTTTGAAAAATAAAACACATCACGAGATTTGGAAACACATAACAGTAATAATGTATACTGTGTGATTAAACTTACATTTTCAGAGGAATAAAAGGTGCAGGTCCAAGAAATAATAAAGTAGTTATGCAGACAATGCTGGATATATATAATGGAAAGCAAGAATCAGGCTGGAAAGCAAAAACATAAGTTTAATGAAAGTCTGTTTTAATTTAACGGAGATTTGGTGCAAATAGTATTTTTTTTTTGGATGAAGTGCCAGTTTGTAAATGCATTTCTGAAAACTAAATATCAACATTTATCAAAATTGAAATGTTCTTTGCTTTTTAATCAAACATACTGGTTAGATTTTAAGTTAAATATATTAATTCATGTTTATAAAAAAGATTTATGTGTATAAATACAATAATTTAAATGAATTAGATACACTCACAGTTTTGTCAAAAACATGTCCCCAGACAAGAGTTCCAGCTGCATATATTCCACCAGAAACAATAAATATTAGTCCAACAACCGATGGGGCTAGATCAAACTAAACGAAATAAACACACAATACCTCAGACAAGGATAAAACTTGCCTTCGTTGATATGCTATTTGATTTCTTGATACATGGAACTTTAATTGGATTTCAATCTCTATCTTTTTCCCATCTATTTATAAAGCATTAAATGTTTTAATTCATATATATATATTTTGCTTTGATATTATACTGGTCGCTAATGGTGCTAAGGTTTCGAAGCCCAGGTAAAGTAACTGAATTGATATATGATATATATACATATATATATATATATATATCGATATACATCTTTCAAAACATTTTTCTTCAAAATATCTTGTGAATAGCAATAGCCTTTCTTATAAACGTTTAAAACTAAATTAATATTCAAAACAGGCTGACAAACTGCAACTAGATCTATTAAAATAATAATAATAATGTAACTGTGAGGTTTTGAGTGTTATATAATAGTATAAATAGAAATGTGAGTTTTCACACTGATATTTAATTAGCTCTAATCAATGTAGTCTTCCGGTGGGTCTGTACGGAATAGTAACGAAAATTCCAAGGTTCGAACCTCTTCGGTAGACCGATCGCAAGTGGTCCATTTGTGCGAAAAAATAAACAAGCAGTTAATACACAGTTATATTCGTTCACTTGTTACGTCAAAGGAAAATTAAACATTACGATAGAAAAAAATGTATATAATTGATAGTAATGTAAGTCATAACTGATTTTTTAATACGGATTGACTGTTCCATATTTCCAATGTGATGTCTCCAATATGATACCAAGCAACTCTTGGAACCGAAACAAATAACTGAATGTAACCTACCTGTCTAATGTGAGGCTCCAGGGTAGCCTCATTAAAGCCCACGATAAGGAAGCCTGTTAAGATATTTAACATAGCCACAATAAAAGAAGGGTTGAGAATAATCTTCAAAAGTTCACATTTGTTTTCTTGAGTGGCATATTCTGATTGACAATAAGAGGCAGAAAGAGAAAAAATCTAGTATAAATGACTATGTCACAAATAAAAACTTGTGAAATAACGTATTGAAAACAAAGGATTTTTAAATCATATTAATCAAACAAAACTGGTTCTAAGAAAGTTATTAAAATGGTTAGGTTTATTTTGAAAACCAGTTTATGTATTAATTCAGTGAAACAATCATAAATTAGAGTCTCATAACACAGATGTTTAACATAGGATGAGTTAATTATAATAAGATTTAAGTAGATAGCGGAGCTTAATTTCTCTCACCTGTTTCAAACAAAACTGATTCTAAGAAAGTTATTAAAATGGTTAGGTTTATTTTGAAAACCAGTTTATGTATTAATTCAGTGAAACAATAATAAATTAGAGTCTCACAACACAGATGTTTAACATAGGATGAGTTAATTATAATACGATTTAAGTAGATAGCGGAACTTAATTTCTCTCACCTGTTTCTGGTAAGAAGTAGACCATGATTGCAAATAAACACAACATAATTCCTCCAAGGAGGAAAAACGGTAGCATGTAACCTCCAACCTGAAAACCAAGATAACCAATACTGTAAGAATGTTGACTAGCTTAATTAGTTTATTTGTAGGCATAAATATTTTATTTTTGAAAGTTCTATAAAATTGTTATAATTAGTTTCTAAGATGTTCAATATATTCATAAGTTGTTTTGTATTTATGGTATGAAAGGAACTATGAGGAATAATCTTATTATTTAAAAAAAATTTCAGAATAAAATACTCCAATTATTTCTTTAAGTAGGCTATTTTAACATGTTTTGACGTTTTATCATTTATATTATTAATAACCTTATTAATCATTCTGCTGCTACTCAAGAACACAGTATCAATAAGTATGCAGATGACTCCCTCAATGTCTAAACTGTCAGCAGTAGACATTCCTGAAGCAGGAACTAACATGCACCACTATTCCATATTGGTGGCAAATTGAAGACGTCTGATGTATAAGTGTTTGAAGATTTGGACACTTTTCTCAATCATGCTTTGACGTTATATCATTTATACTATTAATGACTTTATTAATCGAAACAGATAAAATTAACAGTAAATAATAATTGGATGTTGTTGTTTCAAACTTTTGTGATTTTAGTATCGGTTGAAAACATATATTTTGGATAGCCTAAAGTGTGTTGAGTCCGAATGACCTAAGTGAAAGCAAGCAATATGCTAAGATGTTTCATTTCGATACTTGATTGGTGATAATTTAGATAAGCAGAAAAAACAACAACTGTGTTTAACATAGAACCACATTTTGTAACTTACAAATAATAATATCGAAATGTACGCTATAGAAAAGTCACCAGGTGCGAGGTAATTTAACTTGTTTCACACGTAAAATTAAGAACACATTTACCTCATAGAGGGCCCCTCCAATCGCAGGTCCCATAGTGATTCCCAAACCGTAGAACATTTCAAGGGAGGCCTATAAAATATAAAGTACCATTATTGCACTTTAATGTCCTTTATATTATAATGAAATTCCTTTTTAACACCATATATTTTAAGTCGTGTAAATATAATACACAATTTGTTTTTACTTTTTTGAATCTTAATTGCTAGTAACAGAAATATAGCTTACAGAGAAATGATACGTTTTTAAACCAGTTGTAAATTCTATAAAGTAAAATTTCACTTACGTATTTCATACACCAATGTTTCTCGCTATTAACTCTAGTTACATATTTCTCTTTAACATAAATTAAGATTTCCTTTACTCATACACGTGTGTTTACGTCATTTATTTGTGGTCCATTTTGATTTCTTCTCTGATCAACATTTCTGAAATCTGCTACTTATAGCAAACTACATGTAACTTACTTATTGGAAATCAATGTACATGAAAATCACAGTGTAAGTTATGTTTGTTATCTCGAGGAAACGTTTGTTAATGCAAAATTTATTTAATAGCTTAATATTTGTTCTACTTGAGTCACTTTAAAGTTTGTAAATCATCATCATAATAAAATAAAACATCCTGCGACCATATTTAATGTATAGTAGAGAGTAAAGTGCTGTGGTTGAGATGTAGACCTAAGAGTGTAGCAAGCACTAGGAGAGACCTTTTACAAGACGACGGGCATTTATAAATATTTGTAAGAGCTATGTCTGTATTATAGATCCACTCCAAGATTAGAAAGACTGGGAGTGATTAAGGAAATTTCAGCTACCGAGTCTCAACTTATACTCGTTACTTCCCAGTTACAGAAGCACATGGTAACAAGGATGAGACCTGGTGACGAAGAGCAGTTTAGACATCCAATTACCAATTCTGGTAGTATTGATGGAACTTCCCAACATTTATTGGTTAACATAGAAAGCTGTAAACTTTCCTTAGTGTAGTCTGTGTTCTGGGAGAGTTGCATAGCGAGCGTAGTGGATGAAGTTTACATGAGTAGCCTTGATGATTTCGGATGAAGCAGTCATCATATTACCTCAGTCTTACACACCCTTGGAACAAAAAAATACTATTTATGCTACAAGGCCATATCCAGAAGGAAACTTGAAAGTACAATGTTAATACCTGTCTTTGTGCAATGTAGCCTTCTACTGATACTCAAGAACACAATATTAATAAATATGCATGTGTCTCAGCAATATAAGGGTAGAGTCTATCGTGGTCTGATTATTAGGGCGTTGGATTCGTAATCTGCGTGTCGCGGGTTCAAATCCCTTCATTGAACGTGCTTCGCCTTTGAGCCGTGGAGGCGTTATAATGTGACGGTCAATCCACTTTTCGTTGGTAAACGAGTATCTCAAGAGTTGGTGATTGGCGTTGTTGATTAGCTTCCTTCCTTCTAATCTATCACTTCTAAATTAGGGAAGTTTAGAGCAGATGAGAAATCAAACAAACTATAATTGTCTCAGAGACATATAATTTTTTTCGTAATTGGTTTCTGTGGTGACACATTTGAAAGTGGTTAAGTTGTTATAGCATAAAAAATAGCAAAATATTTTACTTCAAAACAACTTCCAGGGTCTTATATAGCTCCAAGACTCATTTGAATCGTAGACGTATAACTGTTTCAACGTCACTACAGTAGACAGTGTGTTTTCAAAGCCGGTTGGTAATTTTAAATTTCATTTGTGTAAGATACTTTAAAGGCCGAATTCAGGCTATCGTTTTCAATTTTCTTAAAATTTAGGAATCTTTATTTTGCATTTTTCTCTCGTAATTGCTGCGGATTTGTTTAGTATATAACAATGAGAGAATTGTTTTTGACATCCATAAAAGACACACGCACCAGAGTGTCCAAAGAGAGTACTAGAATTAAATATTGGCACTTTTACCGTATTTTGTCAAACTAGTTATTGAGGTGTTAGTTCAAGAATACAGAAGATGTAGATTTACAGTTTACTGTAAGTATCTCAAGTACTGTTGAGATTAAAATTAAATAATGATGTGTATTCAATTAAGTTTTCTGTTAAATCATGTTACACAGATATCATCAAATATCATGCTCTAAGAAGTTATTGATTTTTTAAACTGAAAAACTTGTTACTTCTAGTATTTTACACGGTAAACCTAACAACATAAGCTGTCGATTAGTAAAATCTACTATGAAAATAGTGTTTGATTTTAAAAAGTTATGTATGCCACAGTTAATAAAAATATTAGTTTTCTATGGTACAGGCGTCATGTTAATAGAATAGTTCACATAATTCAATTACAGAAATATGTTAAAAAATTTTAAGTATAACAGTAAACATATATAACCACTAAATTTACTATGCATATAACCACTAAACACGAAATGAAGCCAAAAAAAGATTCAAAATTACAAACTTAAATACATTAGTTTGTAAACAGAAATGTAATTTCGAAGCAATCACTTATCGTTAGCCAACATTAGCCTGATAGGTTTTATATTATTTTTCTCAAAAGTCACTTTAATTAGAATTTAACTGAATAAGATGTCTCAAATCACGAGTTTTGACAATACCTTACGAAAGGAAATAATTCATATTCAGAATGTTTTATGAATATTAACTTTATTTCTTACTGTTTTTTTAAAAACGTCCTCCCTGAGCGAAATGCAGTCACTTAAGAGTCATGAGCATTTTCCAAGATGTTTAGTCAGGTTATATTTTTCAAAATGATAATTAATCATAGTTTATATATTATTCACAATAATATTGTACAGTTGAGATTTTAAAAGGCAATTCTTCCCACCAGTGCTGTTGCACGATGTTTAGTAAATTCGTTAGCAATGATGACATAGCCCAGAGTGAACACAGATGCAGATCCGATAGCCTGAAGAATCCTTCCCACAAAGGATAATGCTAGAAATGTGACTCCAGGTGGAGACTTTATTAAAATGCTGAAATGTAGGAATACATTATAGATTACAAAAATACATTTTGGATATAATCTTAACACGAAACACTACGATCTTTCCTCAGAATACTAACTACGATACATCCAACTAGTAGTAATATTAAACGGTTTAGTATAAACAAAATGCTCATAGATTGTGGAGTTATTATATTATGTTTAATTTTCAATATTTATAGAATTTTATATGATTTAAAATACTTTTTCTTAGAAATTCATACATTATTTTATAACTTAAACATTTTAATGAAAAAATAGTTTCTGCTTTTCTTTACTTTTGTTCAAAGTACCAACATTTTTTGAAGAGCTGAACCTTACGAAGTTAAGTAACTAGCATGAGAATGTGTACTTAAAAGTTATATGCATTATCACATTAGTCTTTAGTTTTCCTTTCAGAAGCTACAGCTAATCTGATATCTTTTAAGTTTCCTAATAAAACATTAATGGTTATTTAGCAGAACTGCCAGATACATGAAATCGTACCATAAAAGTATTTCTGATTAATTATTTAAATTTCTTTGCAATTAAGTGGATTAAGGCGGTATGATAGAAATAAACACAACGCAAGACACTTTTCTTTATGTACAGTAGTTGGGAATCTGAAAAATAAACAACATTTAAGTATGTTTACATCATACTGTGTTGTTTTAACGTGTACATGAAAGGTAATTTTTAATGAGGCAGGACTGGTAGTATTAAATGTATAACGTAGGTAGTTATTTGTTATTTTACAGAATATCCGTTTAAAGCTACACGATGGGCTATTAGTGTCATTAATTTTCGTATTGGTATCATTAATTCTCGATTGATAGACCAGAGAGAAAGCAGTTAGTTAACAGGAACCCCTGCTAACTTTTGGGCTACGATATTGTGATCGGTCAAACTAGTCACAATAGTTGTATTTAACTGTCACCTTATAGATCACCCATGTCCCAAAATGCGGAGTGAATTTTTGCTCCAACAGGCCTCGAACCATGACTTCACTGAATAACAGTCGCTCTTGTTTACTAACTTGGCTGTAGAGCTAAATGTTTCAAATATATGGTTCTTGTTTTCAGACCAAGCTGAAGCAGTACTAATAGAATTAAGTTTCAAATATAGACGTCTCTTATATTGTATTCAGGCAATATGTTAATATCAAGTGTTTCAAATAAATGGTTTTTGCATATTATGAAGCTAAATTTTCAGTGAAATCAACGTTTATTTATATATTAATGGTGCTGGAAAAATCAGTATTGATCGTCACTGTTTCTATTCACATGCAAAAGATGAATGACCGAAGAGGAACCAATATGAAGTATTGTTTGTTTTTGAATTTCGCGCAAAGCTACACGAGGGCTATCTGCGCTAGCAGTCCCTAATTTAGCAGTGTAAGAGTAGAGGGAAGGCAGCTAGTCATCACCACCCACCGCCAACTCTTGAGCTACTCTTTTACCAACGAATAGTGGGATTGACCGTCACATTATAACGCCCCCACCGCCCTTTCAGCCGGGTTCGAATCCCCGTCCCACCAAACATGCTAATATTACAGGATGATTCTCAGTTCCAAGTGTTCCTACCCATGCTCTTATAGTTTTATATTATGCTTTTATTAATCTGAGCTTTAAGTGTATTTATGAAATTCCTTCTAGTTTTAATTATTTCATAGTATACTAATACATTTTCTTTAAATGTTTTTAATAATTAATTAAAATGTACGAGTATGTTATAAAATAAATAAATTTCAAATAAGTTTCAAACATGTTTTTCTTACCTGTTTTTTTTTATTCGTAAATATATTATTCAACCTTAATTTTGAATCCCTGTCAATATTCTTCTAGTTTTTATGTCATTATTGCCTCATTTCTGGATATGTCTAATAAGTTACATTTTAGATGTGTTTTCATTGTCATTCTTCTTTAATGTAAGGAACTGGTTGAAATAATTACGATGAAACTTGGTAGAGGGACTCAAGTGGATCCTCCAAAGATCGTGTTTAGACGGATAAACACTCTGAATAACCGTTCCACATTGCACGTAGTATGGTTACCTTTGCATCGGACGAACTGTTCTTACGCTAAGGTTCAACGTACTTGAAGGGGCGGCCCGCACTATCCATTTATAGCATTTCTTATTAAGCCCGGTTAGTATTTCTATAAATTTTTGTTTGTTGTTATGAATTTCGTGTAAAGCTACACGTCCCTAATTTAGCAGTAAAATACTAGAGGGAAGGCAGTTAGTCATCACCATTCAGCGCCAACTCTTGGACTAACCTTTTATCAACGAATAATGGGATTGACCGTCAAATTATAACCCCCCTTCCACGGCTGAAAGGGCGAGCATGTTTGGTGGGACGGGGATTCGAACCCGCGACCCAACCACCTGGCCATGCCTATAACTTTTTATCAGTTTAATTAATGTTAATGGAGTTTGAAATTTATTTTCTCACCACAATACAATGCATAGTTTAAATAGGCAGACAGTACTACTGCGTTCAATGCTTAATTACTAGAAAACAAGGTGCAGTTTTAGAAGATTATTAAAACTATTACTTGGGATGAGGTTGGAGTGGAGTAATGTAGTTGACTACGTCAGTCAGATATCAGATAAGTGATTATAGTATTTCCTCTTTTATATTCAAACAATTCAAAGCAAATTTCGGATCTCAAATATTAAGAGATCCGGCAGAAATGAAGCACTGACTGATTTAATTAATTACTTTTCGATATGAGCATGGCATTTGTGTCTTAAATTTTAAAAATCTGTTATAACTTTCTCGAAAAAGTATTGGATAAAAAATATATTTGTTTGTAGTTAAGTAAAACCTTACACAATGGGCTATCTGTGCTTCGCCCACCACGGGTATCGAAATTTGGTTTTTTAACGTTATAATTCCGTAGACTTACCACTATGCCACTAGGTGGCAAAGACGCAAGACTGCTTGAACTGTCTTTTTTTTTATGGGCCATTTCTGCAGACAAATAGACAGAGAAAGATATACCACGCTTTTTAAGCATATTTTTTCTTAAAAGAAAGAGGCGAGTGAAAATAAGATACAGATCTAATCTAATCCCCTCATCTGAAGAAAATATCGTTATATATCAGTCTTAACTATTGATAATAATAATTGCTCTTAGAATCCTGCTGAAAGGATGAGCAAGTTGTTGTTATTTGTGAAAAGCCCCCCCCCCCATCATATCAAATCTCAATAAGACTTCTTCACTTTTTTCTTAATGCATTAAATCAGATGATCGTCAGAGTTCTTCGCTCTATTCTTAATCCTTTGAATCAGAAGTTCGGCGAAATTTCATCACGATTTGCCCCCTAGTGGTACAGCAGTATGTCTGCGAAGTTGCAACGCTAGAATCCGGGTTACGATACCCGTGGTGGGCAGAGCACAGATTGCCCATTGTGTAGCTTTGTGCTTAACTTCAAACAAACAAACAAACTTTGTGAAATATTTAGTAAAGAAGAAAAATACTAACGTAAGTGACGAAACAACTTTTACAAGAAACTCTTGTATCTTTCAGTTGATCAAACAAGATAAGAGACTTTTAACCTGACCGGATCAAGCTGGATTTGGGTGAAAGAATTAAGATAACTCAGCTTGCTTACTTTTGTCGACCAGTTCCCAAAATGTCTAGTAGGTTATTTATTTTTGAACTTTATTTATGATTTTAGTTTTTTAATGATTTAATTTATCATCTTGTTAGTGAATATGTTAATAAAGCCAATTTTAAATCAGAATAATTAAATATTTGCGTGTCACTGCTCAGCGTCCTTGAATGGCCAACTTTTGTTTATCTTTTTGCTTTTTGGCAGGCTTTACCGACGAAAAGAGTGTTTGCCAAGTAAATCGCTATTTGCGCAAGACTCTTCTTTATTTATTTTACTGAGCCCGTTAAGCTGATTCAGAAGATCTAAAATTAATACGACTTAGGAGTTTGAATGTTTCCAACAGGTTGTAAGTAAAGAGTGGCGGAAACTCTCTCAATCAGGCAGCATTGGTTAATGTGAGAAGATAAAATATGTAATAAAATAAACACACACACACAGAGTTATACTCGTATATCACTGTTTAATAGATACACTTAAATGTTCAATACCAAATCCAAATGCAGACACAATTATAGGGTTTTAGTTAAAATAGAAATCTTCGCAGCTCAAAGAATTGCATATTCTGAAGACATCATAAAAGGCAAAGAAGAGAAATGTAAATGTTCCTATATTATGAAGTTTGATAATAACTAGACTGATGAGAGCTGACGTAACTTGAAAATAAAGTCCTCAACTTTGAATGTCATTATCTTGCTATCCAAGCTTAACTATTTTATTTCTTATTGTTCTTTACAATGTTCACGTGTTTTATCAAGATGTATGTGGTTTATCAGTTTAATTACTGAAGTAATTCGGGGATATTGAATGGTTGCAAATGCTGAACCTTGAGTTCATTAGATGCAATGTCTGTCCGTTTGTATTTCTAACTTAGCCTATTCTGATTTCCTGTCTGTGGGAAATCGTGATGATGTTGTTTGTTGTTTATAATTAACCACAAAGCTACACAATGGTCTATCTGTGCTCTGACCACCACGGGTATCGTAACCCGGATTCTAGCGTTGCAACTTCGCAGACATACTGCTGTACCACTAGGGGGCAAATCGTGATGAAATTTCGCCGAACTTCTGATTCAAAGGATTAAAAATAGAGCGAAGAACTCTGACGATCATCTGATTTAATGTATTAAGACTAAAGTGAAGAAATCCTATCGACCATCTGATTTAATGCATTAAGAAAAAAGTGAAGAAGTCTTATTGACATTTGATATAATGGATTAGTCCTTTCCCTGTGTCTTATATTGTTAATGCACTCATAAAGCTTGTTTTTTCTAAACTTATAAACATTATTTATCTGTTGGAAAATTAGTGTAACGGCTGATGAAAATGTAAAGAATTAATACGAAAATTGTTGTATTTGTTCTAGGTTTACATTTTCTTTTGAGTGAAAGTAACTTAACCTATCATCGTTAATTTCATACGTTGAACCAAACTACCAGTTCTTATTCCCACGTTCACGAGCATTAGCTACATATCAAATAAATGTAGCTGTGATACTCATGTACTTTAGCATTATGTCCTGTGAAACACGTGATGCATTGGATAGTGATAGGGTTAAAAAAAGAGTGAAGAAATTTTACCGATCAATTGATGTAATGGATTAACAATAGAATAAACAAATCTTGCTAATCATCTAATTTAATGGATTAACGAAAGAGTAAAGAAATCTTACCAATCAACAGAAAATGGATTAACAATAGAGTAAAGAACTCTTGCCAAATTTCTAATTTAATGGATTAACAACGGAGTAAAGAAATATTATCAATCAACAGAAAATGGATTCACGACAGAGTAAAGACATCTTACCGATTAACTGATGTAATGAATTAACGACAGAATAAAGAAATCTCACCAATCAACAGATAATGGATTAACGACAGAGTAAATAAATTTTGTCAATACCCAGATAATGAATTAACGACAGAATAAAGAAATCTTACCGATTAACTGATGTAATGGATTAACGACAGAGTAAATAAATCTTACCAATCAACAGAAAGTTGATTAACGACAGAGAAAAAGAAATATTACCGATTAACTGATGTAATAGATTAACGACATAGAAAAATACTCTTACCGATTAACTGATGTAATAGATTATAACAGAGTAAAGAACTCTTAGCGATTAATTCATGTAATGGATTAATGTAGAGTAAAAAATCTCACGAATCAGAAAATAATGGATTAACGACAGAGTAAAAAGATCTTGCTAATCATCTGACGTAATGGATTAACGACAGAGTAAAGAAATCTCACCAATCAACTGATGCAATGGATTAACGACAGAGTAAAGAACTCTTAGCGATCAACTCATGTAACGGATTAATGACAGAGTAAAGAAATCTCACCAATCAGCAAATAATGGATTAACGACAGAGTAAAAAAAATCTTACCGATTAACTGATGTAATGGATTAACGACATAGAAAAGTACTCTTACCGATTAACTGATGTAATGGATTATGACAGAGAAAAGAACTCTTAGCGATTAACTCATGTAATGGATTAATGTAGAGTAAAGAAATCTCACGAATCAGAAAATAATGGATTAACGACAGAGTAAAGAAATCTTGCCAATCATCTGATGTAATGTATTAACGACAGAGTAAAGAAATCTTGCCAATCATCTGATGTAATGTATTAACGACAGAGTAAAGAAATCTTACCGATTAACTGATGTAATGGATTAATGACAGAGTAAAGAACTCTTAGCGATCAACTCATGTAACGGATTAATGACAAAGTAAAGAAATTTCACCAATCAGCAAATAATGGATTAACGACAGAGTAAAAAAATCTTGCCAATCATCTGATACAATGGATTAACGACAGAGTAAAGAAATATCACCAATCAACAGATAATGGATTAACGACAGAGTAAAGTAATATTGCCAATCAACAGATAATGGATTAACGACAGAGTAAAGAAATTTTACCGATCAACCGATGTAATGGATTAACGACAGAGTAAAAAAATCTAACCAATGAACAAATGATGGATTAACCACATTGTACAGAAATCTCACCGATTAATTAATGTAATGGATTAACGATAGACTAAAGAAATCTTACCAATTAACAGATAATGGATTAACGACAGAGTGAAGAAAGCTTACTAATCAACAAGCAATGGATTCGCGACAGAGTAAAGAAATCTTACCAATCAACAGATAATGGATTAAGGACAGAAGAAAGAAATCTTACCGATTAATTGATATAATGGATTAACGACAGAGTAAAGAAATCTTACCAATCATCTGATGTAATGGATTAACGACAAAGTAAAGAAATCTAACCAATGAATAAATAATGGATTAACGAAAGAGTAAAGAAATCTTACCAATCAACTGATGTAATGGATTAACGACAGAGTAAAGAAATCTTACCAATCATCTGATGTAATGAATTAACGACAGAGTAAAGAAAACTTACCAATCAACAGATAATTGGTTAACGACAGAGTAAAGAAATCTTACCGATTAACTGATGTAATGGATTAAAGACAGAATAAAGAAATCTTGCCAATCAACAGATAATGGATTAAAGACAGAATAAAGAAATCTTGCCAATCAACAGATAATGGATTAAAGACAGAATAAAGAAATCTTGCCAATCAACAAATAATGGATTAACGACAGAGTAAAGAAATCTTACCTATCATCTGATGTAATGGATTAACGACAGAGTAAAGAAATCTTACCGATCATCTGATGTAATGGATTAACGACAGAGTAAAGAAATCTTACTGATCATCTGATGTAATGGATTAACGACAGAGTAAAGAAATCTTACTGATCATCTGACTTACTTTGTTTAGATAATCTCAAGAAACTTCCTTCTTCTCCGATCTTCTGACTTACTGAGGATGGATATTTTTGTTTTTGTAGAAACATTTCAAAATAAAGTAGAATATTTAAACAAATTGTGACTTACCGATATTGGATTATCAAAGAAACATTTCACTAAAATAACTGAGTGACAACCTCGTTACACTATCAAAGTTGTTTTGAAGGGGGACATGGAGGACACTTAAACCTGACCTTTCTTAAAAATATATTTATTCAAGATGTTAAAATCTCAGCTGTTCACTTAGGATATAAATATTGGTATTTTAGGTTACATATACAGAACTGGAAATTAATTTCAAACTGCAAAATAAACTCAAGTCTAATGTTTAAAATATCTTGTTTTTACACAATAAATTTATAGAATATTAGAAGGTTGGCATAAATATAATATACGCACCCTTGCGGGATGCTTGGAAACTATCTTGATGCTCGAGCTGCTGGATGTTAGCCGATAGCCGAGAATTAGGTAGCAAAGAATTGTCTGAGTTTACTCGATCTACAGCGTAGCGGAATGCCGATTGTAAAACTTCGTCACCAGACTCGAAGAGACCACCTAAAAGTCAGAGAAAAAAATATATTATTCTGTTATTAATTGCTGCACCACTAAATGTTGGCTCTTAGTTTAGACTAATATAATATGTTTTACTTCCGTTCAATAAATCAGTCATTTCAAAAGTGAGAGTTCGAAGCGAATAACTTGATAGGGTAATTAGGCGTCCTCCTTTACAAGCAGTTGGGCCTTTTCGAATTCTGTTTGGGGTTTCAGTTTTCTATTTGCAATATTGTTGAATGATAACAATCAGATTCATTTCTCTTAGAAACAAACGCTACGCATATTTACCGACTAAAAGCTGAGTGCACAATCTTTGTTGTTCCAGTAGAAACTAGTCTTGGCGCATTTAAGAAAAACATATCATTATCTTAAGGCAATGCATTAACCACCCATTGTTCATAACTTCTGTTCCTAGCCCTAACAAGGTAGGTGAGTGAGGGTGAACCAGTAATCTATTAAAATGTGGGTTGTCGTTCTTAAGGTGGGCGCACACTGACGAAATTGGTAAACAAAATATCCTCCTACCACCAAGAACCCTCCCTGGCGCAGGACCATACACCGATAAACCCTTCTTATAAACGGCAACTAAAAATCTCCGTGTTGTTTATACCCTCTGTTAACAGAGTGTGACGAAGTGTCCTCTCCACTTAATGATGTGTCAACATGTGTGACACTATCTGGTACCAAGTCTAAGCTGTTATTGTATATTGCACATTACAGCCATTCAACCATCCTAGTGTTGAGATCCAGGTGGCTAACTCTGGGATTGACCTTACAAATAGATTAAGCACTGTTTCAGAATTGATTCCTTGTATACGTATTAAAACAAAGTTCCAGCTAATTCTAACATTAGTCAATAATTAATACAGTGTTAGTACACACGGTAACTATTAATTATAGTTAAGCTAAACACTACATCTATAATTAACACATAATAACACTGCACTCTTGCTTATATCTGAACCCGATAACTCCGTTTGTAATAAAACATTAACTAATTCTGTACTTGATATGGAAACATTATAAGCCTACTAAACTAATAACTCTACAAGGTACCTAAAATAAAAACATGGCATATTTACTAATATATAAATATAATATAGTAGATAGTAATTGTAATTACATCTATATGTAATCATGTAGTGAATTAGTACAAATATAAGAGAGCTACAAATACATACACAACAACTTGTCGACCATTACAAAAGATTTAGGGTAAATTTTCATTTCACTCCTTTATCCTTTTCTATTTCCCTTATTCTACTTTCTTCATTCTTTTTTTTTTCCAAAGTATACTCATATTCCGTATCATAAACTATCTCATTTAACTCGTGGCTGTTGTCCACTAGCTATGTTCAGTATTTATTAAAGAACAGGTTTAGGACTAGTTTGAATTCAAAGTGGGCTTAATGACATTGAAGCCTCTTTGGCCGTGGTGTGAAAACTGCTGCCTACAATCTTTGTATTATAAGGAGTTGTAGTCATCTCCCTTCTTCCTCTTTTTTTATTAATGATTGTTTGTTTGTAATTAGGTACAAAGCTACACAATGGACTATCTGTGCTCTGTCCACCACGGGTATCGAAACCCGGATTCTAGCGTTGTAAGTCCGCAGACATACCGCTGTGCCACTGGGGGCAATTTATTAATGAAGAAAAGATTGTATGTTAGTATGAACATGTAAAGATTAATATTGAAAGATACGGTTAAATATAATAATGGTACAAAGAATCGCTAAGCCTAGTCTAGTGATATTAGTTTATTAAGAATTATATAATCTACGCATATTAACCCGAGTTATTTGTTGTATTCAAAAATTAAACCAAAAAAAAAACAATTCAAATATTTATGAGAAATATTAATCTGATCCTTACAAATACAGGAAACTCTAAAGAGCTTATCTTTCTCACGTCTTTATTCTCCTTCGGAAGCACTACAATTCCAAGCATCACGGTCCAAGCAAGTTAATCACTAGGCCACGTCCGGTGCAACATTATCATCAGATTCATGCCATAACTTAAGTAACAAGAACAATCACATTATGTACCTTCGCCTTGCCGCTCCTTTTCGGGATGGTATGCGTTTATATTGGATAACTTCACCTTCGAAAACTCAGAAACTCCTTCTCAGATCAGAATGACAAACGATTCTGATTATTTTTTGTGTAGCGTGATGTGATGAGGAATCTCAGCCTTAATGTGTCCATGAAATTTGGTAGAAATCCGATCACACTTAACAGAGTTACTAATCGAAAACCGCGAAAATGCCCTATCTCCCCATTATAAAATATGCTTAAAAGTGATCCAGAATCCGGATCAAACTGATTTCCCATTTTGTGTAAAATTTTCGTATACATCGGTCTATTAGTTTTCGAGATACGCGCGCAGAAACACGATCAGACACACGGACCCGGTTGCAATACATTCGTAGGGCGAGCGTAATAAGTAGTAATATTATGATAAAACACATTCACACTTAACAGCATGGCATATAATACCATTCTGAAACTCATGCCATAAATGCAAGGCCTGATTAAGCCAATTGGTGGTGGGGGTGCTAATGTAGTTTTAGATGCCCATCAATGGAACTGTATGTATTTTTCCAAACTTCTCAAGGTCTTCAAAGCTTTTTTGTGGCCCCACAGCTGTAACCCCGTTATCTTCTGTGTTAAATTGACACTGCATAAATAATAATAATAATATTAGCAGTAAGAAGCAACTCACAACAATTGTTTCGCATCCCTTGATTTTATTTTTATTTTTGACGATGTCCTATACTTACTTATATCTACTGTATATCCAATAGATTTTTTTTTAACGATGTCCTATAGTTACTTATATCTACTGTATATCCAATAGATTTTTTTCTTTGGTACGATGTCCTATACTTACTTATATCTACTGTATATCCAATATATTTTTTCTTTTGACGATTTCCTATACTTACTTATATCTACTGTATATCCAATAGATTTTTTTCTTTTGACGATTTCCTATGCTTACTTATATCTACTGTATATCCAATAGATTTTTTCTTTTGACGATTTCCTATACTTACTTATATCTACTGTATATCCAATAGATTTTTTTCTTTTAACGATGTCCTATACTTACTTATATCTACTATATATCCAATAGATTTGTTTTTTTCAAAATTGGAAAACCAGTCAGAAACTTGTTCACTTTGTTTTTAAATAATACATTATTTACGAATAATTGGAATATTTCCCTTCATGAGTTTCATGGTAAGTTTTGATGATGCATAAAATAAGCTAGTTCTTCAATAGATTATACACTTTCTTCTGTTCAGTAATCGGAGTAGTTATTTTCCAACTTGAATAAAAGCTTAAATGTCTCTCCCAAAGCAATAAACAAAGTTTTAAATATATAATCATTAATGTGTGTATGTGTGATATTTTAGGAAGTATTCATTTGGAAACCACGTGGCCTTATTTTGAACAAATATTTCTGTGCTTCTGTGTTGATGAGCTAAAAGCGCTTCACAGTGAATTAGCTGAGCCTTGCTTTACCGCCAGGATCGAACCCCGAATTTTGGCGTTATATACCCTTAAATTTACTATTGAACTACCGGGTGTGTGCGTAAATACACTATACATTTTCTTTTTCAATTGAAAAATAAAGGCATTCATTGCAAAACAACATTGCGCTGTATTTAACAAATAAACGTTTAGATATTTACTATAGGCAATCAAAAAACAAGTATTCGTTATGAAACGACGCTTCCTGCTGTGCTCTGCTTTATGGTTTTCCTGCTGTGTTCTGCTTTATGGTTTTCCTGCTGTGTTCTGCTTTATGGTTTTCCTGCTGTGCTCTGCTTTATGGTTTTCAGTTTTAGCGTTTCTGTTCTTTACACTAAATTATAATGATATGTTATAACTTAGTCTTATGACCAAATAATCCAAAAATCATATCAAAACACATACGAAACTTCCCAAACTGGACTCGTTTAATATGAGTTTTGTCTTCTCAAACATCTCGTATTTGGTATTTTCAACATGAACGAAACCTTATGCAACATATGGGCTTAAGGCCCAGATATACGGTAACCATCCCTAACTTACAACTGTTGACCAGAGGAAGGATAACCAGCCAAAGAACCCACCTTTAGGCACTTTCAGTTTCATAATAGAATTAAATTTCACATTTATAAAGTTTCATAGCTCAAAGGGGAGAGCACGTTCAGTGACATATCACGGGTCGAACGTTGGACCTTCCGTACGATAGCCCAGCACGTAAGAAATAGGTCACAGACCATTCTTTCTCAAATGTATTCACAAAATCACAGAGAATTGTTTACGAAGCTACAAGAGAGTTTAATAAATGAAGAAACTATTCTGTTAATCGAGTAATTATCTACAACTCTAACTTGTACTAAAACACATTATTAACCCAACCGTTATACCGCTTAAAAAGTGTACCTAATCCAGTTTGATCATAACAAGACAGGAATAATTGGATTGTTGATTATTTTAGCATGGATGATCGGTATTCTTCTCAAGTCAAATCAAAAAGTGGAATTAAGCCTGAATCTTCTACTTTCTGAACTTCAAGATTGCTTTAAATCGGCTATTCAAATATCTTTTTTTTCTTCCGATTTTCATAAGATAATAAATTATCACTCATGGGAGTTAATTCTGGCAGACGGTGTTATTACATGCACACGAAGCCTAATTAGACCAGACAAAAGTAAAATTAACGTGAAAAAAAGTTTCAGAGTTTTTACTTCGTGTACCAGCTTCGTTAGATTTCTCTACACCAGGAGTTCCCATTCCACGACTCACCTGAATGAATAGCCAGGCAATTTTTTTTTAGGGTACATACTCATTTGGATGAGGGGGAGGGTATTGTTCTAATACATTTCACGATAGTATAGTAGTCCCCTGATATTATATTT
>NW_013666163.1:332673-333390 GCF_000517525.1 Limulus polyphemus | reverse complement strand
AACCCAATAAACTCGTCATTCCCAGACACTAAAAAAACTCGCAAAATAAGAAACCCAGTAAACTCGTCATTCCCAAACATTGAAAAAACTCGCAAAATAAGAAACCCAGTAAACTCGTCATTCCCAAACATTGAAAAAACTCGCAAAATAAGAAACCCAGTAAACTCGTCATTCCCAAACACTAAGAAAACTCACAAAATAAGAAACCCAGTAAACTCGTCATTCCCAAACACTAAGAAAACTCACAAAACAAGAAACCCAATAAACTCGTCATTCCCAAATACAGAGAAAAGCCGCAAAATAAGAAACCTAGTAAAACCGTCATTCTTCGACACAGAGAAAAGTCGCAAAATAAGAAACCCAGTAAACTCATCATTCCCAGACACTGGGGAGACTCGTAAAACGAAAAGACAACAACTTGATAAGCTGGGTATTTTTTGAATTGATCGTAAGATTCCTTTAAGTATTTATAACAGGTTGTTAAAAGTTTTCATGTACAGAAATATAGTATGGGATCTCTCTCTCTCTCTCAGTCTCATGCAAATACATGTAATTTCACAAAATACAATAACATACTGCACGCAACAACAAAAAGTAATTCACAAAATACAATAACATACTGCACTCAACAACAAAAAGTAATTCACAAAATACAATAACATACTGCACTCAACAACAAAAAGAATTATAACTCGTTGGCATCTAAATAAACCATTT
>NW_013666163.1:329505-331945 GCF_000517525.1 Limulus polyphemus | reverse complement strand
ACAAAATACAATAACATACTGCACGCAACAACAAAAAGTAATTCACAAAATACAATAACATACTGCACTCAACAACAAAAAGTAATTCACAAAATACAATAACATACTGCACTCAACAACAAAAAGAATTATAACTCGTTGGCATCTAAATAAACCATTTGCTGAAGTGATTGGATATCTCCGCTAGGTGTATTTCTGCGGATATAATGACCTCTTTCACCACTAGAAGCAGCTTTCTTGAAGCTGTTTCTGCTGTTAAAAGCCTGGGTTTTGCGACACGAGTTCTTTGGATTTGTGCAAATAAATTGCCTTGCTACAACAACAAAAATTTAACTTTATATAAGTGACACGAATTCGAGCAACCTCCATTCTGGCGAAATAAGATTACTTGGAATGTCGCTTAAATATAAATTGGTATTTTATGTTGTGCTGCTGGAAGTTATTTATGTGCTTGCTTTTCAACTCTACTAATTTACGGCGCCTTTGGTGTATGCTTTCCTGGATTTGTCTCATATTTCAGCTGAACAATAAGAAAAGTAGAAACCGATAATATTATTTCGATTATTAACAGCATTAGTAAGAAGGGAATAGAAATGGAATATTTTGTACACTTCAGGGATATTAACAGATGGTACGAAATCATTTATTGTATAATATCTTAATAAATCATCATCAATTAGTAAGTTACTTTTGTGTATTAGATGGAGTCAATTAATAATTAAAGATACTCATTTAATAACTAAGACTCCCAGCTTCTTGTTATTTACCACACCATTTTTTTAATGGGCAAAACATTTACGTAATGTATTTTTCTATTTGATTTCAAATACCACCCGATTTCACTGAATGTTAAAGAGACGACATATCAGATTCTTTAATAAACCTTCTCTTATTATTGGCCTCCCATTGGCTCAGCGATATGTCTGCGGACTTACAACGCTTAAACCCGGGTTTCGATACTCGTGGTGGGCACAGCACAGATAGTCCATTGTGTAGCTTTGTGCTTAACTACAAACAAACTTACTCTTTTTTGTGGTTTACGATTCACTTCATTAGAAAAATTCCAACCATTCTGTTGTTCTCATTATAAATTAAAGAAATCCTGTACTGTAAATAAATAACTAAACTATAGTCTATTTATTAAGTTACCTAGAAATGATAAAGAAGCATATCAATCACACTGTAGTATTTTACGAAATTTACTTTCAGATGGGATCCAGTTAGATTACTACATTATTTAGTGCTTGAAAAATTAAAAATTAAAATCTAGATAGTATCCAGCTTTTCACTTACTCAAAGATTTAACTCCAAATAGAGTTCCTAAATTTGTTATGCTTCAGCTTAAGAAGTTCAGCTCCAGATAGAATTCATAGGTTTGTTACTCTTCAGCTTAAGAAGTTTAGCTCCAGATAGAGCTCATAGGTTTGTTACTCTTAAGCTTAAGAAGTTTAGCTCCAGATAGATTTCATAGGTTTATAACGGTCCAAGTTAAGAAGCTCAGCTCCAGATAGAACTTTTAGGTTTGTAGGTCCAGGTTAAGAAGTTTAGCTCCAGATAGAATTGCTAAGTTTATTACGGTCTAGGTTAAAAAGTTTAGCTCCAAATAGGATTCATAGTTTTATTACGGTCCAGGTTAAGAACTTTAGCTCTAGGTAGCATTCATAGGTTTATTACGGCCTAGGTTAAGAAGTTTAGCTCCAGATAGAATTGATAGGTTTATTACGGTACAGGTTAAGAAGTCTAACTTCAGAGTTTCTTGGTTTGTTAGACTTCAAATTAAGAAGTTTAGCTCCACATGTGCTTCAGTTTGCTTATAAATTTAGCTCAGTTATAACGTCATAGTCTGCTTGGAAGTTTAGACCCAAATTAGATTCGGTTATAAATTCTCTAAATCTAATTCCAGAAGAAGTTATTGATGATGTTACGTAATAGCTTGTTTGTAAAGTTAGCTCTACGTGGGGTTCTGTTATACCGTTATGTCAAATTCCGTTTGTAAATTATAAATGACTTCTTGCAAGAGCAGGATAAATAAGCAGATCAGTACTATACTATAAAAAGTATTTTTAAAATAATACATATAATTTTGCATAACGGATTAACTACGAGTATGTATTGTCATGAAACAATTGACCATAAAACAAAGTATTATAATTATTAAAATGCATTGTTTCCTCAGTTGGACATTTTTGGCGGTAATCCAAATAATATCTCACTAAAATAACAATGATTAATAATATTGATAAATGTGAATATTAATTATATATGCACGTATACATATTAAAGTTTGAACAACATAACCAATGATAAATCATAAATATATTCAACGTTAAACTGGTACACAATTAAAAACATTTTATTTAGGCCTATCTATGGCCTTCAAAAAGTTAACGACTCTACATGTTTAGACGTTGCACGTTATTCCCCGGTTGTAACGTCAAAA
>NW_013666163.1:321923-328744 GCF_000517525.1 Limulus polyphemus | reverse complement strand
TTTTGACGTTACAACCGGGGAATAACGTGCAACGTCTAAACATGTAGAGTCGTTAACTTTTTGAAGGCCATAGATAGGCCTAAATAAAATGTTTTTAATTGTGTACTAGTTACGTTGAATATCATTTATCATTTTTTTCCTTTATACACAAGCGCCAAAATACTATAATAACCAATGATATTATTAAACAATTGTTATGACACCAACGTCTTTTACAAGCTGGAGAAGCGTGATTATACTTAAATCACATTCTTTAGTTAGTCCCTTAGGGATTTTCAAGAATTAGAAAAGTGTATAATAATAGTATACCAGCCACATTATGGTCGCTGAATCCACTGCCTACGAAGTGTTTCGCTCAATCCAGAGCTCATCAGGTTGGGTGTGGTACAACAAACACAGTAGTAGTCTGAACACTATTTATATAAACCATCTGTTACAATTATGGCATGAACGCATTTTTCAAGATGGCAAAGCAAGATTATAATTAATTATACTTGTCATAGAGACATTAGTATTAAGTCTATTTTATTCTTTTCTTTTTTAAACTCTTTATCCTTTCTCTAGTTTCCTACGGATTTTCAAGAATTTACTGTCAAACAAAATATAATAGGCTTAATACTAATGTCTCTAAGACAAGTATAATTAATATTATCAAAACAAAAATAGAGTATATCTTTACTCACAATACACAATAACTAGTTGTTTCTTTCATGTTCTGTCTCTGATATTCCGTCCCTAGAAAAGCGTGACGCCAGTATATAATCCTTTCTAACAACAGCTAGAGACTAATGAAAGCTCACTACTTGGCTCCAAAATAGTAGCTTTAGATTAGCTTATCACCAGAGATAAATGGGTATGGCACATGTTACAACAGTTTAGGTAGCGGGACAGTACAGCAAACAAACTGATGTCTATTTTATTTGTTATTATTATATATGATAAGGTCTAAATTTATTAAAACTTGTTCTTTAAATTGGTCATGTGTACATGGAGAAGGTGTGGCCTTGGTTCTGGATCGGTTGTTCATGCTCGCTACTGATAATGTGTTATTTAACTTTGTTTTTATTGCATTACTTTTATTATTTCAGACATGGGATTTATATTTTACAGTTTATTAGACTGTGTGTTTTTATTCATTCGGTAATAAGAAGACGTAAACAATGAAGTAATGACGATGGTATTTGAAACACCTAAAGCTATTAACAAATACTGATGTATAGCTACTGACAGCATGCTGCAAAATGTAAGGAGCTATTGTACTGCAATAACTATCGTATTAACAAATACTAATGTAACTAGTGACGTCATGCTACACAATATATGGAACTGTTGTACACCAATAACTATCTTATTAACAAATACTAATGTAACTAGTGACGTCATGCTACACAATATATGGAACTGTAGTACACCAATAACTATCTTATTAACAAATACTAATGTAACTAGTGACGTCATGCTACACAATATATGGAAAGGCAAGGATTTAAGAGTACTGTAGGTACATTCACAGGAAAACGAGTAATTTGGGAAACTAAATTTATGAGTCGATGGGCAAAAACGTAAACAGTATTTGATTTTTTTACTTCTTATTTATCGACTTCTAATCTTAAGGAAATAATGAGCAACTTTAATATGGGGGCGACACTTATTTTTACCTCTCAATAGTTATTGCTGTACTACAGATGGATATAACTTTACGAGCAAGTAAAATAATCAAGTAAATATGTAGATTGTTGTCTTTAAAGTTTTAAGGTTTAAAATTACGACACCTGCAACTTTATCTGCCCGGATAACAACAACGTTTCGGTTACTAACAAGTCATTTTATGGCAGGAAACTCAGTCTGTTTAAAAGAAAAAGAATTGTATATTTAATGGGTTGAAGTTATGGAAGATGAAAAATAACGCATTTAAAATATAGTTTTGATAGGAAACTCTATGTTTTGTATGCTATATTTGTTAAAACTATTGTACGGAGTTAACTACTTATAAAGTCAACAATCTACATATTTATTCTTTATTTGTCAGATTTTGTTTTGTGTAATACCTGTTTCGAACTATTGTTTGTTTGTTTGTTTTGAATTTCGCGTAAAGTTTCACGAGAGCTATCTGCGTTAGCCGTCCCTAATTTTGCAGTGAAAGACTATAGGGAAGGCATCTAGTCATCACCACCCACCGCCAATTCTTGGGCTATTCTGTTACCAACGAATAGTGAGATTGACCATAACATTATAGCACCCCCACGGCTGGAAGGGCAAGCATGTTTGGTGGAACCGGATTCGAACTCACGACCCTCAGATTGCGAGTCGAACGCCCTAACCACCTGGTCATGCCGGGCTGTTTCGAACTCACTTGACAGTCCGTTGGATTATTATTAATTTCAGCAAGAAACACATATTGTGACTGTCAGTTTTTTGGTTACTTCCATTGGTAAAGACTATAATATGTAAGACAAGTTTTTTTGTTTGACTTTGACCATTCTAAGTGTTTATTACAAAGTATGATCTGAGTTAATATTCGGAGTCAAACAATCATACCAAAGCGGGCGATATATTCTTAGAGAGTTTGATTTGTAGGTTATTTTTAATTTCTTCGTAAAAAAATCAAACTATTTGAAGAAAAAAAGAAAGAGAATAAAAATGGTTTCAATTAACATTTTTGTTAACTAGAGTGTTTCCGATGCGGACTAGTTTCTAGAGGTACAGAAGCCTTGACAAAATTTATAAAAAAAACAACCACTGGGGATAAAAAAATACCGCTTGTTTCTTTTTCTGTCGTTCAGTTGGAATGATGAGTTCAGAAAAAGAGAGAGCACTGTTTGTTCTTCCTTTTGTTTCTTCTTGGAAACATTTCAACAGAACTTGTCTTTCTACTGATAACAGACGGATATTGTGGGCAAAAGACGGATATTGTGTACTTTGAAGTTTCATTGTATTATTCGTCTTAATCATATCTAAATATATATATATACTCAAATGTTCTAAAAAAGTACGTATTAAGAGTCAGTGCACTCTTGTTTTACGCTAGTGCATAATGCGTTAGTTTGTTGAAGACTCTAAGTATCTAAATCTGAAAATATTTTTAAGTTTGAAAATAATTTATAAAAGCACAAGAAAGAGACTCACTATGCTATTGTTTCTTTAATCAACCAGAATGAACAATTCATTACGTATATTTATATATATTTGGTATTCAGGACCAGCGAAATGTTGAAAAGGTAACCAAAAAATGAATATCATTTACGTGTGTTATTTATGAAATGACATAGAAACGTATTGAAACAAAAGTTGCTTGTTGTGTATCTCGTGGTCGTCCTGTTGTTATCTAGACCACGAAACTGTTATATCTTGATGTACATAGGAAAATCATCAGCTGAGATTAGTGTATAAAATGTATTATATATAACATATTTCCTACTACACGAAGTAAAGTTAATTACCACGATCTCCTCCCGTGTTTCGTTTTGAATACATACAGTATTTCCATTGCGGATTAGCTATTTTTGATAATAATATCTAAAGACGTCATCAGTAGGATATCTGACGGTATCTATAGGTGGGATATGTAAGGCCACAAATAAAATAGCTAAAGCTACCATCACAAGGATACCTGAGGCCGCTGCAATAGGATATCCAAGGGCGCTGCCATGTAGATAAGACCTTTAGTATAGATAGGATATCTAAGACTACTATTCATATAGAACATCTAAAACCGTTATCACAAGTGCGTGTATATATATATATATATAGAGGTCGCCACCAATAGAATGTCTGAGGTTGCTACCATGTACTACAATACCTGTGGGCGACAATAATAGGATATCTTAGAATTAAGGTCGGCATAATCATATCAGAAATTGAAAAGAGTAAAAGATCTTGTGATGATATCTAGTACATTATAAGAGGAGGCCACCTGGAGAATAACAGAGGTATTTGTGCCCGTCAAAGGATATTAAGTTGACTTATAAGTACTTATGTTGATACAGAATAGCGCATTCAACAACATAAACTGATCGAAGACTAAACGTATAAACCAAGAGCCAGATTTTTGTTAAAACACTGGTGAGTACAAGTACAGAGGGTCGAGTACGTTATATTAAACCAATTTTGAATATGCAAATCAGCAAGTCAAATTACAACATCACATCCGTTATAAAGTCGCAGTGGAGCGGCATGCATAAGAACTATATTTTGATATTGTTTGGTGTTATGTAGGTAGTGTGATGCCACCGAAAACTCATCGCTTTTTTGGTTTGCATTTGTTGCTCTTATTTATAAAGCAGTATTCACATCTTAGTGATGATAACGAGCTTAAGCTCTTTCTGTTCATAAAACATTGGTATAGTTTTCCATACAAGCGGCTAGTGTTGTTCTGTTTATTATTTTCAGATTCTATTAGTTTCCTTAATTTTTAAGTTACTTTTGTTGTTGTGATCTATATAATTAACTCACTTTTGATCAGAAACTATTAACATTTTTCTCCTAAGTAATTTAAGTTCTACGTTATTGTTACAATAAACACGGGATTTTCACAAGAAATAGTTAAAAATTGATCAACTAATTTCAGACTCGAAAAACTAGAAGTCATCACTTTTTTTACCTGCAAATTGCAATACTTTAATAAAGAAACTTCTTTTCTCTCTTTAAATTCAAGATTTTTATTTTTGTGTGAAGCCTTTCCAAATCATAATAGCTTTGGTTGTCTTGAATTGAAGTTCAGCTAGTTTCATACACCGACCAATGGGATTCAGAATCGAACACACTAATCCTTTATGCTACTAATTACCTTGTAGATGTGATATTTGATGTTTGAAGCCTTTTCGAATGTTGAATACGTTATATTAAATAGTGCTTGGAGCCTCACCCCCAGCGTTACAGTCAATTTCACCACGTCTGGTCATGTTCTATCTGCGATCGTGCATCTTGATGATAGCCCTGCAACGTGGTTTCCATTGCAAAAGGATCCGTTATAAGGATGCCATGTACCAAGTATGCCCCTCCTCCCTGCAAGCTTTCCAGGAGCCATCTAGTGTAAGAGGAGGACGGTTTTTAAAAGCCAGTTTCAACAGTCCGATCGCATAGAAATCCATAGGCTTTGCGTCCGGCGACTTCACTAGTAAGTCTTGGAATAGCACGAGTACCCGTTTTATTTCTCAAACTGTTTGAAGTATACGATGGTTGATGATGGTTAAACGGATATGTTATGGAAACCACTTGTGCACACGAGATTTATGTCACTTTTCTAGACGGAGTTTACTGTTTATTACGTTGCATACTGTTGCCTAGAACACGTGGATGACTTTTGTCACTGGTCTTTGTGATCATGAATTTTCGCCTTTTACAATACGCCACACTTTGCTTACCATGGTAGGGGATGTATTTTTGCAGGTAGCTCTTTGAATGGATCCTAGGTCCCAAGATGATCCATATTCCTTTGTTTTCCAATGCTTTTACATACTCTTTACAAATACATACAAATGTGACAATAAATGCATACAAATATGACAAAAAATGCATACAAATAAGATAACAAATGCATACAAATACATACAAGTAAGATTACAAATGCATACAATATGACAACAAATGCATACAAATAAGATAACAAATGCATACAAATATATACAAAAAAGATAACAAATGCATACAAATAAGGCCAACAAATACATACAAATATGACAACAAATGCATACAAATAAGATAACAAATACATACAAATAAGATAAAAAAATACATACAAATAAGTCACAAAACACATACAAATAAGACCAATACCTTCATGCAATTAAGGCTAACAAATACGTACAAACATGACAAGACATACATACAAATAAGCACTACGAATACATACAAGTGATACAACAAATGCATACAAACAAGAGAACAAAAGAATACAAATACTTTTATAACTAAGCAAAATTAATTATCCAGTCCTATTATGATTATTATTTTATTTGTATCATTTGCGAGAGTTAATTCTAACTTTTCATTTCTGAACTGTTTTACCTGAAATGGATTTTACCTCAATGTCCAACCGTGTTTACTTTTAACATGAAAAATATTTCAATTAATTTTAGAATAGATTAAAGACGTCTTCTTAGTTTCTATGCGACGGAGATAGAAAGTGGTAAGAACTGTGCTTCACATTTGATGTTATTAGAAGACATAGAACATTTACAGTGTTAGTATATAATCTATAACCCAGCAACGACGCAAAAGTACTATTCAAATAACGAAGAAAATGTGAAAACCACGTTAAAAACAATTTTGAGACATTTATGCAACCTTATAATTCTGCAATATTTTCCTCTCTGGAATAAAAATATCTCAAACTCAGGCCATAAAATTGAATTTGTGACGTAGAAGCCTAATGCATTAGATCTCTACGTCACAGATTCTCTTTTCAATTTTACTTTTGGTAAAAAAAGAAAAAAATCTGTAACAAATATATATGTCTATAGATAATCATTAAACGGTTGGTCCAACGTATAGTATCGAATAATGGATTACAATGTTCTGGCATCATATCGAATAATGGATTACAATGTCCTAACACCATATCAAATAATGGATTACAATGTCCTATCATTATATCGAATAATGGATTACAATGTCCTAACATTGTATTGAATAATGGATTACAATGTTCTATCATTATATCGAATAATGGATTACAATGTCCTAACATTCAAATTCGAATTCGATGACGAGGAACCCACTTTGAGACTAATAATGGCTGGAGACGGCTTAAATGGGTAATGAAGAAAAACTTTAATATATGACAAAACCTTGTCGAAACGTTGTACATTTGCTGTCATGTT